>NC_135956.1:60343429-60429045 GCF_053455715.1 Rhinoraja longicauda | reverse complement strand
CCTGCCAGAGGAGATGATAGATTATGTGCGGAGCACCACGCACTCCTCTACTTGGGGTCCTCCTGAGTCCCACTGAGGATGCTTGGCTGGCGATCTGGCAGGAGCTTGAGACAAAGGTCGTCGCCTGGCTGGGCCGCTGGACAGCCTTGCTTAGAGTCTTTTCTTCCCAGGGAAGGGTGCTGGTCATAAACCAGCTGGTGGCCTCCATGTTATGATACCGGCTGGCCACTCTTGTCCCGTACTCTATCTTTGTAACCACAATACAGAAGAGGCTAGTGGATTTCTTTTGGGGAGACAGGAAGCACTGGGACTCCGCAGCAGTCCTGGGTGGGATCCCTCCGTCGGTTTGCTCCTGGGCCTGGCCAAGATGGCCATTCACGGGTCCAGGCAGCGGGCGGTCGATGGTCACAACAGAGTTGCTGCCTACCCCTCTTCCGGGCCTATGTCCATACTCGCTTGTTCCTGGAGACGGCACACGCAGTGTCCACGGGGACTCTGGAAGCCTTCCGTGAACGCTGGTCGAAGCGGCGGGTCGAGAGCGGCGGGTCGAGACCATTGAGCGTTTATGTACTTTTGGTAGACTATAATATGCATTTGTTGAATAAAGTCGTTGGAATGGGGGAAAAAAGAAAAGAGAGAGAGAGAGAGAGAGAGAGAGAGAGGGGGGGGGGAGAGGGGGAGAGAGAGAGAGAGGGGGGTAGAGAGAGGTGGAGAGAGGGGAGAGAGAGGGGGAGAGGGGAGAGAGAGGGAAGAGAGAGGGAGAGCAAGAGGGGAGAGGGGGAGAGAAAGAGAGGGGGAGAGAGAGAGAGGGGGGAGAGAGAGAGAGGGGGAGAGAGGGGAGAGATAGAGAGGGGAGGGGGGTAGAGAGTGGAGGGGGAGAGAGATGGGGAAGAGGAAGAGGGGGGAAGATGGGGAGGGAGAGAGAGAGGGAGAGAGAGAGAAAAAGAGAGGAGATAGAGAGGGAGAGAGGGAGAGGGAGGGAGAGAGAGAGAGAGAGAGGGAGAGAGAGGGAGAGAGAGAGAGGGAGGGGGAGGGGGAGGGGGAGGGGGAGGGGGAGGGGGAGGGGGAGGGGGAGAGGGAGAGGGAGAGGGAGAGGGAGAGGGAGAGGGAGAGGGAGAGGGAGAGGGAGAGGGAGAGGGAGAGGGAGAGGGAGAGGGAGAGGGAGAGGGAGAGGGAGAGGGAGAGGGAGAGGGAGAGGGAGAGGGAGAGGGAGAGGGAGAGGGAGAGGGAGAGGGAGAGGGAGAGGGAGAGATTGAAAAGCACTGTCCACATGCTGAGAATTTTAACAAATCCCAATGATCTTTGTCATCTTTTAATAAGGACCATAAAACACATTTCTTTCTTAGTTGGCAAAATGAAACCATAAAGTGGGAGAAACTTTATAAAGACCAATAAGATATAAAATAAAAGTTTTTTTGGGAGCAATCAACATGTACTAAATTTTGCATAGCTGAGCTGACAGCATGAAACAAGAAATGAAAATATCTCAAGCCTACATATTTTCTGCATCAGTTTGTTCATTAGTGCATTCTTGCTAGAAACATTTAGCTGTCTGGCATTCCGAAATACCTAGAAAATACATCACTGCAATTAAATATCGAACAGATACTAATCTGACAGATGATTTCTGTATCCTTCCCTGTTTTATATTATTTTTGCTAGTTATAGAAAGGTACATCAGCAGAAGCATTACAGCAAGGACCTTTAGGTCCACTGCAGGTTCCTGATGTAAATGGCATGTCTGTGGTAGGTAGTACTTTGATGCATTATTAATTTCCTGAAAGACGTAAAGTCAAAAAGGAGCAGAAGGAAATTATTTCCAAGCAAGCCAAAAATATGACATCATTATTCAGCTAATTCAACGCCAGAAATCATATTCCTCTCTGGCTAATTTAGAGACCAAACTAACATATGTTACTAATCTTTTTATAAATGTATCTTGGATGGGGATGGCTTTGCTGAATGTAATGGTGATTATTTGACTATTCTCATAACAACAAAATAGTGTAAGAAAATATGTTCTAAATCATCATATCATATCATATCATATATATACAGCGCGGAAACAGGCCTTTTCGGCCCACCAAATCCGCGCCGCCCAGCGATCCCCACACATTAACACTATCCTACACCCACTAGGGCCAATTTTTACATTTACCCAGCCAATTAACCTACAAACCTGTACGTCTTTGGAGTGTGGGAGGAAACCGAAGATCTCGGAGAAAACCCACGCAGGTCACGGGGAGAACGTACAAACTCCTTACAGTGCAGCACCCGTAGTCAGGATCGAACCTGAGTCTCCGGCGCTGCATTCGCTGTAAAGCAGCAACTCTACCGCTGCGCTACCGTGCCGCATATTTACAATTTACAATCATATTTACAATTTTAAGAAAAATGTGATTTAGTGACAGTGAAAAAAAATCATATCTTACATGCATCACAAACAAGTCTGCAAATATTTAAAAGGCATATTTCTTTGCAGCTATTTTGGCTATTATTTCTGAAAGCATTATAATTTCAGAGAAGGAAGATAGGTAGAATGCTCTCAATTATCTAGAATGCATAAGCATTGTATTTGAAGTTGATGCTGACGAATAGCTTTTATTAATCTTTTATCCTACTGTTGGAGTTGAACCTAGCCACATTTTCTCAAGAAATATTTTTTCTTACATAGCTTATTTTGGAAACGTATTATTGACATTCCATGCATTTTCCTTTTCTTTCGAGTGGTGCATATACGCAAACGATTGTAGTCAAAGGTATGGACCAAGGATTCCACTTGCTTAGGAAAGATTACATGTTCCCTGCCAGATCATGGAGTGGGAGACACATTGCTCTCAGTGAATGGAGAGAGAGGATTACAAATCCCTGAAGCGATGATAGTGAGCACTGACATTTAAGCAGCAGTCATTCCTTCGACCCTTGCTGCAATAACTCAGACACAACTGATTTCAGAGCTTCAACTGAACACCTAATTGAACACTTTCCCACATTGCCCTTTTGATCAAATTCACCAAAAATGCTACTACCTATTCACCAAATATTTTGTCAGTAACAATTATTTACTGTACAATCACAAGGCTTTGGTGTATTTATCCAATAATTTCTCATAGATAGATTGTCAGTTACTTTTAAACATTTTCCTATAAATTGAATGAAGAAATATAGACAATAAAGTGTTCAAATCCTATTCAGGACTCCCTACCTATCCACACATTTACATATGGATTCATGGCCATTGTTGCCTTTTACAAATCCCTGAAGAGTAGTGCCTGAGGATTGGAGGGTAGCTAATGTAACCCCACTTTTTAAAAAGGGAGGAAGAGAGAAAACAGGGAATTATAGACCAGTTAGCCTAACATCGGTAGTGGGGAAAATGCTAGAGTCAGTTATTAAAGGTGTGATAGCATCACATTTGGAAAGTGGTGAAATCATCAGATAAAGTCAGCATGGATTTATGAAAGGCAAATCATGCCTGACGAATCTTATAGAATTTTTCGAGGATGTAACTAGTAGAGTGGATAAGGGAGAACCAGTCGATGTGTTATATCTGGACTTTCAGAAGGCCTTCGACAAGGTCCCACATAGGAGATTGGGGTACAAACTTAAAGCACATGGTATTGGGGTTCAGTGTTGAGGTGGATAGAGAATTGGTTGACAGACAGGAAACAAAGAGTACGAATAAACGGGTCCTTTTCGGAATGGCAGGCAGTGACTAGTGGGGTACCGCAAGGCTCAATGCTGGGACCCCAGTTATTTACAATATATATTAATGATTTGGACGAGGGAATTGAATGCAACATCTCTAAGTTTGCGGATGACATGAAGCTGGGTGGCAGTGTTAGCTGCGAGGAGGATGCTAGGAGGCTGCAGAGAGACTTGGATAGATTAGGAGAGTGGGCAAATGCATGGCAGATGCAATATAATGTGGATAAATGTGAGGTTATCCACTTTGGCGGCAAGAACAGGAAAGCAGAGTATTACCTGAATGGTGGCCAATTAGGAAAAGGGGAGATGCAACGTGACCTGGGTGTCATGGTGCACCAGTCATTGAAAGCAAGCGTGCAGGTGCAACAGGCAGTGAAGAAAGCGAATGGTATGTTAGCATTCATAGCAAGAGGATTTGACTATGGGAGCAGGGAGGTTCTGCTGCAGTTGTACAGGGCCTTGGTGAGACCGCACCTGGAGTATTGTGTACAGTTTTGGTCTCCTAATCTGAGGAAAGGCATTCTAGCCTTACAGGGAGTACAGAGAAGGTTCACCAGATTGATCCCTGGGATGGCAGGACTTTCATATGAAGAAAGACTGGATAGACTAGGCTTATACTCGCTGGAATTTAGAAGACTGAGGGGGGATCTTATTGAAACATATAAAATTCTTAAGGGGTTGGAGAGGCTAGATGCGGGAAGATTGTTCCCGATGTTGGAAAAGTCCAGAACCAGGGGTCACAGCTTAAGGATAAGGGGGAAGTCTTTTAGGACCGAGATGAGAAAACATTTCTTCACACAGAGAGTGGTGAGTCTGTGGAATTCTCTGCCACAGAAGGTAGTTGAGGCCAGTTCATTAGCTATATTTAAGAGGGAGTTAGATGTGGCCCTTATGGCTAAAGGGATCAGTGGGTATGGAGAGAAGGCAGGTACAGGTTACTGAGCTGGATGATCAGCCATGATCATATTGAATGGTGGTGCAGGCTCGAAGGGCCGAATGGCCTACTCCTGCACCTATTTTCTATGTTTCTATGTTTCTATTCTTGTCAATAAGCATTTTTTTAAATGTTCAGGTTCACAAGTTCACAAGTTATAGGATTAGAATTAGGCCATTCGGCCCATCGAGTCTCCTCCGCCATTCAATCATGGCTGATCTCTGCCTCCTAATCCCTTTATCCTGCCTTCTCGCCATAACCCTTTATACCCATTCCAATCAAGAATTTGCATATCTCTGCCCTAAAAATGTCCACTGACTTGGCCTCCACAGCCCTCTGCGGCAATGAGTTCCACAGATTAACTACCCTCTGACTCAAGAAATTCCTCCTCACCTCCCTTCTCAAAGAGAGCCCTTTCATTCTGAGGCCATGATCCACCAGTGGAAACATCCTTTCTACATCAACTCTATCTATGCCTATCATTATTCTGTAAGTTCCAATAAGGTCACCCCTCAACCTTCTAAACTCCAGTGATCAGAGGCCCAGTGCTGTCAAACGCTCATCATATGCTAACCCACTCATTCCTGGAATTATTCTTGGAAACATTCTGGAATAATTAAAAATATATATTCACAATTGTTTATGCTTTCTTTATTTCTTCTTTGACAGAGGATACTATTCACCAACTATATATATTAAAAGGTATTATGTTATGGCTTATTTCATTAATTTGACTGGAATGCTTTGTAAAATACTTTTACAGAGGAATCATCTCCAAAACAATATCCATCTATAGTTTATTGTAATTATTAAGTAGGATGTCTCCTTCACTGAAGCCCATTATGTGGTTTTTTTCGCACAAATATATCGTAATTTTGCTATCTTTCCATAACTGCGAAGCAAATGGAATTGCAACGACAAAATATTTATTTCCATAAACACCTTAGCCCTACTTTTTCTGTCACAGCAAATGTATTGATTGGGCAAATAAAGACGGAAGCATGAGCAGAATTAATTCAAAGCAAAGAAATTGGAAATTAACAGTTTCCCAAAAATAAAGAGTCTTTACCTTGGAGAATGCAGAGGATGGCTGAAGGGAGGATGGTAGCGAATGATCAATCACCTCATGGCAGGAAGGATTAAACACAGAGGTATTTTTAGATAATGAGGAATGGGAGTCTGTATGGATGAGAGGCGAATGGGAGGATGGTTAATGGAAGAGGAGGTCAGACAGAAAACCAGGGACTGAGTGGGTGGGAATGATTGGCAGGGGTGGTTGGGTGGATGAATTGAAATTATTTGAAAGGATCCCTTTCTGGGTAGAGTTGGACTGACAGTGGTCAGGCAGTCAGTGGTCAGGCATGTTGCTGACTCAGATGAGAGCAGAAGACTTTAGGCCTAATAATCCATTATATTAATGCTAAATTCCAGATTAATCAGTCATTGATATAGTTAAGGATGAAAAGGAGAAGGAATGTTACATGGATAGATCAGGCTTAGAGGGATGTGGGCCAAACACAGGCAGGTGGGTCTAGTGTAGGTGGGTCATGTTGGTTGGTGTGGGCAAGTTGGAACGAAGGGCCTGTTTCCATGCAGCATCACTATGATTCTATCAGTCTGCAGTGGCCAGCCTTGGAAGTATGCTGAGGGAGATATAGGACTAGAGGAGGTTGCAGAGAGAGTCCTGTGGGATTCTCACAAACTTTCTCTGCACTCTTTCCAGATTAATGACATCTTTCCTATTAGAAACAGAAATATAGAAAATAGGTGCAGGAGTAGGCCATTCGGCCCTTCGAGCCAGCACCGCCATTCATCATGGTTGATCATCCTAAATCAGTACCCCGATTTTCCCCATATCTCGATTCCTTTAACCCTAAGAGCTAAATCTAACTCTCTCTTGAAAACATCCAGTGAGTTGGCCTCCTTTGCCTTCTGTGGCAGAAAATTCCACAGATTCACAACTCTCTGGGTGAAGAGGTTTTTGCTCATCTCAGTCCTAAATGGCCAATCCCTTATTCTTAAATGTGACCCCTGGTTCTGGACTCTCCCAACATCCGAATTTTTTTTCTTGCATCTAGCCTATCCAATCCTTTAAGAATTTTATATGTTTCTATAAGATCCTCTCTTATCCTTCTAGATTCCAGTGAATTACCAGCCCAGTCGACCCATTCTTTCATCATATGTCAGTCCCGCCATCCCGTGAATTAACCTGGTGAACCTACACTGCACTCCCTCAATAGCAAGAATGGCCTTCCTCAAATTAGGAGACCAAAACTGCACACAATACTCCAGGTGTGGTCTCACCAGGGCCCTGTACAACTGCAGCAGTACCTCCTTGCTCTTATACCCAAATCCTCTCGCTTTGAAGGCCAACATGCAATTTGCTTTCTTCACTGCCTGCTGTACCTGCATGGTTACTTTCAGTGACTGATGTACAAGAACACCCAGGTCTCGTTGCACCTCCTCTTTTCCTAATCTGACACCATTCAGATAATAATCTGCCTTCTTGTCATCAAAGTGGATAACCACAAATTTATCCACATTATACTACATCTGCCATGCAACTGCCCACTCACCCAACCTATCCAAGTCACCCTGGAGCCTTATAACATCTTCCTCGCTGCTCAAACACCCAGCTTTGTGTCATCTGCAAATTGCAGGGTATCTAAAACTGAACACAATGCTCACCAGTGTCTTGACAACTGCAACTTTATTTCCCAACATTAAAAGCCAATTGGGGATAGACATATAATGCTGGAGTAACTCAGCGGGTCAGGCAGCATCTCTGGAGAGAAGGAATGGGTGATGTTTCAGGTCGAGACCCTTCTTCAGACTAATTAAAAGTCAATTCGTTGACTGATGAAGCCCAATATGCCAAAATCTTACTTCACCACCCTTACTTCTTGCAATTGTCACTTTCAGGGAATTATATACTTTTCCTCCTAGATTCTCTCTGCTCTACGACACTGTTTACTGTGAAGGTCCTTTCTAAAAAGCAACACGACAGGCATATCTGAATTAAACTTTCTTGTGCCTCTTGTTATTGGTCCGATGAAAAATCTTGTTAATTCTTTCTTTTTTTTCTGAGGCCTAAATGTTGAGCAGGAGAACATTCTGATAACAGTCCTTTTTCAAAGATCTCATTAGGTCTATCTCTGTATGGCATAAATCAGTCTTTACTTTTCGATTTTGGCAGAGACTTAACTAACTGGGTATATAACCAATTCCTCAGTGCCTCTGGCTTTTGTAGAATATGTGGATGCTTTGCATGTCCAACTACGATTATAACAAATTATGCTGAACCCAATGAAAAGGAGCATTTCAAAGTGATTTTGATCTTTCTTTTGTCCACTGGTTCTTTCATTGCTCTCTTTGTTGAAATTCCCAGGTGCTCCAACAACCTTCTCAACAAACTTGTCAGGAAATTAAGTAATATAATTGCATCCCTAATTCAAGATTATTTTTAAGTACTGTCATAAAAATGAGTTGAAGATGAATATTTAATCCATGATAAATAACCACTTGCTATCATTAAGAACATGTAAAAAGACCTTATCACTTTAGGATATCCCAAAAATATAACACATCCAATCATTTGGCTTTGAAATATAACTGAACACAGCAGCACAATTGCATATCATAGAAACAGAAACATAGAAAATAGGTGCAGGAGGAGGCCATTTGGCCCTTTGAGCCTGCACTGCCATTCATTGCAATCATGGCTGATCATCTACAATGTGTTAATCTACAATGTCATGTGTTAATGATCATCGAAGGCCTCAACCACATGACACTGTGTTAGGCCATGCCAATGATGAGAGCAATCCCCACCCATGGAAAGTTTTCAGGTGTAAGGAGTTGTCACTTGCTACAGCCACCTGGCCTCTGACCTGTTCTTGGTCCATTTGAGTTTCTGGTCAATGTTGACTCTCAGGACTTGGAGAAGGTAATGCCATCAAATGCCGATTATTTTTGTTGTACCGATGTCACTTGTCACATCAACACATGTCTGAAAGTATTTGTTGCAGGCAAAGGTGGATTGTTTTAATTGCAGAAAATTTGCGAATGGAATTGGTTGTGGAAGCATCGATGATCATCCCCATTATAATATTATAATGGAAGGAAGGTCATTGATGGTTCAGTTGAAATTAGTTGAGCCTAGGACCCTGCTGGTGGAATACCTGTGGTGATGGCATGGGGCTGAAATGATTCACCTTTAACAATCATGATCACCTTCCTTTGTGCAAGATATGACTCTAAATAAGAACTTGATACCCATCGACTTTTGTTCAGTAAGTCATAGACTTCATCAGACAGTCATCATAGGACTTAGGTTAGACTGCTAACCTAAGTAATGCAACATTTCTCATGCAGTTCTCGTCATCCCAATACAGGAAGGATGTGCAGCCTTCAGAAAGGGTGCAGAGGAGGTTTACTAGAATGATGCCTGGGTTAGGGGGCATTAGCTCTAAGGAGAGGTTTGGCAGACATGGATTGTTTTCTCTGGAATGCTGGAGGTTGAGGCATAAATCGAATAGGCAATCAGAACCTATTTCCCAGGGTGGAAATGCTGAAGGCTAGAGGGCATAGCTTTAAGGAGAGCTGGCAAAGATAAAAGATGTGAAGGGCTAGTTTTTTTACATAGAGGGTGGTAAGTGCCTGTAACGTGCTGCCATAGCTGGTGCTGGAGACAGATACAATAGTGGCATTTTTTAGATGGGTTCATGAACATGAACATACAGGGAATGGAGGGATATAGATTGTGAGCATATAGATAAAAGTTGGTCTTGGCGTCACAGCACATCTCTTGTAGAAACAAGGAACTGCAGATGCTGGTTTGCACAAAAGGACACAAATCGGTGGAGTTCTCCGCCTCAGAAGGCAGTGGAGGCCAATTCTCTGAATGCATTCAAGAGAGAGCTAGATAGAGCTCTTAAGGATAGCGGAGTCAGGGGGTATGGGGAGAAGGCAGGAACGGGGTACTGATTGAGAATGATTAGCCATGATCACATTGAATGGCGGTGCTAGCTCGAAGGGCCGAATGGCCTACTCCTGCACCTATTGTCTATTGTCTATTGTCTAACTCAATGGGGCAGGTAGCATTTCTGGAGAACATCGATAAGTGACATTTAGGGTGGGTACCTTTCTAAAGTATCAGTCTGTGCAAGGGTCCCGACCTGAAATGTCACCTAGCCATGTTCTCCAGAGATGCTGCCAGACTCGTTGAGTTACTCCACCACTTTGTGTCCTTCTGTGCATCAACAACCTAGTTATTGTAAATGGCACTTAACAGCACAGTTGACAGCACATTCAATCACTTAGATGAAGATTGAAGGTAGATGAATTGGGCAGTAATTAGCTAGATTGAATTTGTTCTGCTATTTGAGAATAGGATATACCTGGGCAATTTTTCACATTGTCAGGTAGATGCCAGTCTTGTTTCTATACTGCAACAACTTGGCTAGAGACATGTCTAGCACAGGAGTGCAAGTCTTCAGCACTACAGCTGGGATGTCTGGTCCCACAGCGTTTATGTATTCAGTGTTCTCAGTTTTTTTTAACATCAAGTGAAATAAATCTATTTGACTTGCTTTTTTGATGGCAAGCCTCTCAGGAGTAAGACAAGATGAGTCTCCACTCAGAACAGTTTTGGGAGTTGGCAGTGTTGTAGCCTTGCCTTGCACAGTCACATGTTGGGCCGCCCAAACTTGAGGACGATGAAAGGATTTGATGAACGCTACACTGTCTCATCACATCTACTTGCGAATGGTGATGGGCAGGCTGTTCAAGAATTAATGAAAGGACGAGGCATCTCCAATAATATTCCCATCCACAATGCAAAGCCATAAATGTTGGCCTTGCCAGCAATATCTTGATTCCGGAAAAAAAGGCAAATGGTTCAATTTGTACGATAAAGCATTTATCCAAATGTGACCATTTTGGATTGTGTAAGCCCAGCATCTCTTTGGCAGGACTGCATCCAAATCATTGGACTTTGACTTCTGGCTTTAGGTTCCACCACCTTCTCCTCTGCCACTTTAGCAGTGTGGGTCTGAAGGGCTTGCTTACCTCCTGATGCAAGCATTCTCATCTGTTTTACATCAAGGACACTGGCTTTACTCTCAGTGTTGCAGTTTCCTCTCATACCCCAAGTTGCCTAGTTAATTGGACCCAGCAAATTATTCCTTGTTAGTTTAGTTTTAGTTTAGTTTATATCATATGTGTGCAGGTGGACTGTAGAATCTGGGAGCTTAGGAGAATATAGAAAAAATAGTTTACGCGGAAAATTAAGTAGGGGTTGGGATTGCATAGACTCGATGAATAGCCTCATTCTACGTCATAAGAAAGTATGGATGTGAGGAAACATCATTGCCAGTACATTGTAGAGCTACAGTATTCTCTCCATTTAATACCATCCTTGTCAGCCTCCCATGTAAACTTCTGCTGTGGAATTGCTGTCACCACCACCTTTAAGTCAGATGAAGGCAAAAGAGGCTGTAGAGATCTGGAACCAAAAGCAGAAGGGTCAAGCAATATCCTTGGTGGCAAAATGTAGGTGTTAATGTTTTAGGTTGACACCCTGTATCAGGAACCGGACCCAAAACACCAACATAAACGTTGATGGTGGTGCAGCGATAGAGCGCTGAGACCTGAGTTCAATCCCGACGATGGGTGAAGTCTGTACGGAGTTTATCCGTTCTCCCCGTGACCACGTGCGTTTTCTCCGAGATCTTCAGTTTCCTCCCACATTCCAAAGATGTACATGTTTGTAGGTTAATTGGCTGGTATAAGTGTAAATCGTAAAATTTCCCTAGTGTGTGTGTGTAGGTTAGTGTTAATGTGTGGTGATCGCTGGTGGGTGCGGACTCGGTGGGCTGAAGGGTCTGTTTCCACACTGTATATCTAAACAAACTAAACAAATAAACAAGCTCTTTGCCTTCTCATTGGACCCACTAATTTCCTTTAGTGTTCTGTTTTTTATACCAGCTTTAAGTGTCAATTGTCACTCAAAATATTGCCCTCCAATGAGTCATACAGCCATTGGAATGTATGGTTAAAGCACGGAGCCGTCTTTTAAATAAGTTGCGACCATGAAGTGGAAGTGATACCTGCCTGGCGCCCACCTTTGGTGCTGTTCAATTTAACTCACATCTGTGCACTCTTTGAAGCTTCTTATTTCAAGGCTTCATTTTATCTGAATATTTCTGCATTCCAAAAAAAAAGCTATTTTTTAAATTCTATCAGTATATTTTGAACGTATGAAGTTTCAAGAATAGAACTGAGATGAGGAAAAACTTTTTCAGTTTGGAACTGAGATGAGAAAAAACTTTTTCAGTCAGAGAGTTGTGAATCTGTGGAATTCTCTGCCTCAGAAGGCAGTGGAGGCCAATTTTCTGAATGCATTCAAGAGAGAGCTAGATAGAGCTCTTAAGGATAGCGGAGTCAGGGGGTATGGGGAGAAGGCAGGAACGGGGTACTGATTGAGAATGATCAGCCATGATCACATTGAATGGCGGTGCTGGCTCGAAGGGCTGAATGGCCTCCTCCTGTACCTATTGTCTATTGTCTATTGTCCCAAAATACAATCAATAAGAATTGAATGATATGACTTCATTCAGCAAGTCGTTATGAAGTTATGTGCATTTTCCAAAAAGAACTTTTGAAAAAAAACTCGAGACCATGATTTAAACTTTGATTCCAGAACAAGTGATGACATCAATATAAGTGCATTAACTATGGTACTTTGCTACTCTGAAAATCTCACAGGGAACAAGTACCTGTGAGAGGCAGCATCGACAAACAACCATGCCTGCTGTTGTTGACAGCGAGAAAACATTATTCATAGATTATGTTTAGAAAGATTGTACTGCAGTTTCGTTGTTTATGTTCAATCAAATTTCTGTTAAATGTGTAAATAAACATGTCTATTAATAATAACCTAAAACTTTCAGTCTGCAGGGGGTGTATATGTCATCTGAGCATTGCTAGCCCAAAATTAACACCCAGTAATTTCAAAGGTAAAAAGGTAAGGTTAATGTTATGAAGCAGAAATTAACCCTCATCTGTTGCCATCACTACATTGCCCCCTATTTACCACCACCCCCAACGGATGAAAGCTCCAATGTTCTCTTCCCTTTTCGTGTAGGATTCCATGAGATTTTTCATCAGATTCCTTCAAACATTCAGATTTATAATATCTGAAGGCGATACCTTGGAGGGGAGGATGCTCTTCAACTGCGGAGAAGCTTGGACAATACAGCTCACCCCCTCCATGACACACTGGTCAACCTGAGGAGTACCTTCAGCAACAGACTGGTTCCACCAAGATGCAGGACAGAACGCTACAGGAGATTATGTTTCCCTGTGACTATCAAATTGTACAACTCCTCCCCTTTCTGTCGTGTGGTAGACTACTCTCCCCCATCTCCCCCCCACAACCTTTGCACATCCCCAATTCTTTCCACTCATCACTTTAAATTCATGTTTCATGTATCTTGTGTTTTATGACTATCGGCAGACCAATTTCTCTCCTGAGATAAATAAAGTTCTATCGTATCGTATCGTATCGTATGACCCAAGTATTCAAATGCACTTAAATTACATTCTCTGTGCTTTCTGGTTGGAGTGTCAGGAAAGTCTCTCACATTCACTGCCCTGGTATCCCTTGATCCCACAGTCCATTAATCAGTTACTTAAGGCTCCCAGAGTCTGACTGTCTTCCCGGGATTGCATCCAAACTTGGTTGGGGTGAATTTTACCATGCTGCAAAGGATGGACCTTATGATTCAGTAGTTTAGGTGGGTAGCAGGTTTGGCAATACCTGTAAACATGATAGCCCATGAGAAAGCGAGGTCCAACACATCAATATCTGGTGTGATAATCCCCTGCTCATCAGGCAGCATATGCACCTCCGCTCTGGAAAAATGTGGTAATTAATATCTCAGCTACGGTGAGATTTCTACAGACACGAGTTAACACTTTGTCACTGGGTTGTGTCGACAACCTCAATTCAAATTTATTGTTCTACGCACAAGTATGTTGAGGTACTGGGATAATTAAGTCTTCATGTAGCAACATCACATGCATACAGGCTTAAAGAACACACAAAAACATAAATTGTGCAAGGCAGTGAAGTGAAAAAGACTGCAAAAACAAGCATTTTTTTGCAGAAAGCAAGTCCATGGTAGTGCAAATGCTGGAACATAGTTTTTTGTTGTTGCCGTGGTAGTAACAGGGCTGAGCAGGTTGATTTTAGAACCTGAAGGATGTAGGAAAGTTCCTGAACCTGTGGTAGTGTGGGACTTTAAGCTTCTGTATCTCGTGCCCAATGGTGGCGGTCCGAAGAGGGCATTACACAGGTGATGGTGGTTTTTGATGTTAGATGCCAGCTTCATGAGGCAGTGTCTCATGTAGATGCGTTTGAGAGTGGTGAGGGCTGTGCTCCTGATGGACCATCTCAGCCACTTCCTCAAACTTCTGAAAGGAAAGCAATGTCCACTGAGATGATGAATAAGTCTTGGAGAATAGAGAAACCCAAACTCAATACACATACCTGTTTTCTAACCTGCTGATGGAAAAGCGATTGTTCACAATATTGTTTACTCTAGGGTGTCTCTACAAACTCAAGAGATTCCTTCAATACATGAAGCTATGATCTATAACTTGGATGTATGTTCTATCACATCAAAATGGGTGCCGTGCAAGCAATTTCTGACTGGACCTCAGATAAAGCATAACATGATGAACATCAGCAGCTGGACACAAACAACTACAAAAGAGGGCATTAACAGAAAGTGGATTATCAGCTGTGATGTCTTGAGAGGTCGGGAGCTTTTCTCTTGAAGGTTGGGAGGTGTGGGTGCCGGAAATGAAGACAGAAACGTTCTTGTTTTCAAACTTAAATTCCATATATTTAGTCTTTTCCAAAAACAGGTAAACTTAATTGTTTGCAGACAGGTACACAAAACCAAAACAGGTAGTTAAATCAAAACTGTAGCTTGCTGCCTTCTTACAAAATATAACTCAAACCCTCACCCTCTCCCTCTCCCTCTCCCTCTCCCTCACCCTCTCCCTCTCCCTCTCCCTCTCCCTCTCCCTCTCCCTCTCCCTCTCCCTCTCCCTCTCCCTCTCCCTCTCCCTCTCCCTCTCCCGTCGTCGTCTCTCTCTTTAAATATACTGCTTCCCTTCCCTTTTAGCTCTCTCACTGAGGCAATCAGCTCAACTGGTTCAGCTGGGCAGCAATCAGTGTCAGCAGCAATCAGCAGCAATAAGTGTCAGCAGCAATCAGTGTCAGCAGGGCAGGCAGCCCTGCTGACTATGGGTTTTGTAGTCTTTTGCTGGCAGCCATGATGGTTTGTAGTCCTTGTTGCATCCACCGGGAGGAAACGTATTTCCCCTCTATGACTCTACCTCTCATGATATCACACAGCGTATTGACAGGAGAGAGAGTAACTTGCAATGGGAACTAACTGATAAAAGTGGTCGTGGAATATGTCTTCTGGAAAAAGGCCGACTCTTACCAGAGCTGAAGGTTGTTCATTACCAGTGGTTGTCAAAGTCACACACAACAGTTTTGTCTCTAATACTTGCCCTCCATCACTGGCATATCTAGGATATTCAGTTGGGTTGTAAAAGATGCATAAAGACAAATAACGAATGACCTGTTTTTCCAAGTCCAACAATTATGTTAACTTAGCCTGCAATGACATTGGACAAAATGAATGAAAGCTTAGCTTTCCAGCAGTGCCTAGTTTGTATGAGCCTGGAGTATAATTAATTGCACTCACATAGCAGTCCCAAATCTCTCGATCATTCAGAGGCATTTGTTAAGTGCAGAGCTTCACTGTGTTAAAATGGCATTGCTATGCAACCATATAAAGTTATTTCTGCACATCCTCATTTCACCGTGCTATAGATGAAATTCTTTGATGCTTTCAAAATAGCAATGTGACAAAAGGGTCTGGCTTCTCCACCCATTATCAACTTAGCCCATGACACCCATCCGAAAATCTAATCAATGGATCACTGCACCGAATGCTCTGTCACCACCATTTCTTTGAATAGGTCATTTGCATGTTGGAGACATGCTCGAAGTGCCTCAATAGATTTGGCAGCCTTCTTCAGCATGTACCTAGGTGCTTGCCTGAATGATTGTGACTTATTGCATTCTGTACAACACTGTGCTGCACTGAGACCTAGAATCGCAGGAGGAAGGTGAAGAGATCACATTCCCTTTGTGTAATTTGCAAGGAGAGCCAGGAAGAGGAGTAGATGGAGGAGTGCGATGAACGTAATGCAACTTCAGCAGTTCGTATAGTAAGTCACAATGCCTTATTAATGTAAGGGACATTATGTTGCATCAATAGGCCCGTGCACAAAGAATGGGGGGGAAAAAATAACTCTCTTTCCTACTTTACCACTCTGTCTCAAGCAATTTCACTGACACAAACCAATCAACCTTACCTTGAAGGTAGAAGAGAGTGCCGATGCTGGAATCCGGAACAAAAAGTAGAACAGTGGAAAAATGCAGCAGGTCATGCAGCATTTGTATTTGAAGATAGATGTAAGTCAACATTTCTGGTAGGGATCCTGCATCAAGTCTGAGAGGAATGAAGATAGATCTCCAGTGTATGGGAATATAAGTAGGGTGGGATAGAGGTTGGTAGGTGATAGATGAAAACGGATAGGGGGTGCATGATGGGCAGAGGAGGCTAGCTGGTGGTGGTGGGGGAAAGGATGGGAGAGGTGAGCAAATGGAGAAGAAATTTAGATGGCTATGCCATCAATGTGCATGGGAGGAGAACATCAGGCATGTGGGTTACTTGAAATTGGAATATTCAATGCCCAAACCATTGAAGCTACCCAAGCAGAATATGTGGCATTGCATAGAATATAAACTAACATAGGAACATGTCCAGGAAGCAGTGCCAATATAGTTGTTAATGCAGCAGGGAAACAGTTGGGAATGTATGCCGGAATAGGTTTAAAAATAGGACTGATACACAGTCAACAACAAAAAACCCAGGCATAGCTAAGGCCCATGGGAATGCCCACAGCCATCCCTTTCAATCTGCAGAGAGTGGGAGCAATGGAAAGAGAAGTTGTTCAAGGAAAGGACAAGTTCTGGCAAGTGGTTGAGAGTGTTGATGGAGTGGAACTAGTCGAGTCTTTGTCTATACCTTTACCGTTGGACCCATCACTTCATATCCTTGCATTCATTAAGTTAAAAGGCCTTCTATTTGCAACGGAGCTCACAACAAGAAAGAAGACAAATTGATAAAAAAAAGATTAATAGTTTTAAACACCAAATAAAGTACATAAAATTGTCAGGATAGCATTTCCAAGACATGTGTATACATTTGTGCAACCTCAAAGCCTTGCTCTTCTTTTTCTCTGCTATTCCAATATGATCTATCCATGTGGATTCAGTTTAGATGGAGTTAAAATGCTTAGATTCCACTGCATTCGCTGACAGAGGCTTAGATGATGTCCACTGTCTTTTGGAGCAGGTGAGTTGATTTCAACAGCCTGCTTCACTCTCATCTGTGCATAGGCAGCCTCACGCTTTAGTCCACAAGGTAGAATGATGTGGAGCTATGGGTGAAAAGTGGAAAAAAGTTAAATAAAGTACCCGATTCTACGTATCATTTGTTATCACTCCCCTTCATATCCATGCCACTCTTTCCTGATTCCACTTGGTACATATCTGTGTTGTAAAGATAATGATGTTTCACTCTCCGTTGAACATGATTGCATGCTGTATGAAATGTGGGTGGGTGTCATTTCATTGTGCTAATAGGCAGCTGAGTGCTCCCCTTTATTACTTGATATTCTGTTTATGGTATTAAAACCTCAATGGTTGATTTGGATAAATCATATTAGATTGTAGAAACCTGCAACATCAAGTTAAGCTCAAATTAGACAATAATATTCCACAAAAGAAGATGAGCCCAGTATGAAGGCAATTCGTATGAGCACAGAATGCTTTTTAACCTAAAACCTACCGAGTGCTGACCGATGATTCACCTTTCCATTCTTGGCCTCTGCACTCCAACATTTGTATCCAGCAGAGTAGAGCCTGGAGAATTTGCACCCTTAAATTCAGACGGTTCACTATCATCCACATTGGCTCTATCAAGAAGAAGAGAACCATGCCTGCTGCCTTAAAGCCCTTATCAATATCCAACCCGGTTAATGATCTACAGACGGGGTTCTGTGACACAGTGCCTTCAGAAAGACTCCAGCCCTCTAATGACTTGTGCTGGACATCTCTATTGTCTGCTGTTGTATTGTGAAGTTGCCATTGAAGATAAAAGACATAACATGTCTAAAAATCTAGCGACATATTAGCATGTAGATGATGATATTTCACTCACTGCTGAATCTGGGTCAACATGATTGTATGCTATATGAAATGTGGGTGGCTTTTATTTCAGTACCAGTAGACAGCTGTTGCTCCCCCCTTTTTTAATCTCTGACAACCAGGCATATTAACAATCTATTGATTGTAATTTTCTCCTCCTCAGTAGTTGTCAGTTGGGGAGTGTGGAGACCCCCTACAGTTCTCATCCCCTCTTCATGTTCTGTATTTTCTGCTTCAAAGTGTACATGTTTTGGCATGTGCCCAACCAATGGATGGAGCACATATAAATGTTGAATACAAAGAAGTGTTGTCACACTGAAGTGGAGTAATAGTGATGGATGAATCAGTGGGGATTTGACGAATCGAAGAACAAGGACAATGGGTGCACCTTTAAGTTTGTTGCTCTGGAGGTCAAAGTGAGCAGATGGAGTGATGTGTGTCACGGGTCACCATGAAAATGTCACATTCCTTATCTTTCCTGACCTGGGCAGATCATGAAACTACTTTCTGTCCTGAATTCAGGAATACAGTACCATGATCTGCTATAAAACATAAAATGTTGGGAGCACTCACCAGTTCAGACTGTGTCTGTGGAAAGAGAATTATTTAATATTTCTAGTCCAGGACCGTACATTAGAACTGGGTATTTCTGGCATTTTATCATGTAATTTTGGATTTCCAGTATTTAGTGTTTTTTTAAAATGTTCTATTACATATTTAATTTTGTTATATATGTTCCTTCTATTGACCTCCACCACAAACTTCAATCATGTTTTTTTAAATTTCAGTTGACTTTGTCTTCCTGTTGCTCGTGAGGAGCATCTCTTACTTTGTCTGGCACCTTACAATTCATTAAGCTGGTGTTGATGAAATAGATCACATTATTTCTGCATGTAGGGGATAACACAGTGATGCAGCAGTAGAGTTGCTGCCAAACAACATCAGAGACCCAGGTTTGATCCTGGCTACGGGTGTTGTCTGTACAAAGTTTGTATGTTCTCCCTGTGAACATGTTGGTTTTCTCCAGGTTCCTCCCACACTCCAAAGACGTATAAGTTTGTAGGTTAATTGGCTTGGGTAAAGTTGTGATATTTTCCTTAGCGTGTAGGATAGTGTTATTGTACGGAGTGATCGCTGTTATGGTGCGGACTCGGTGAGCCGAAGGGCCTGTTTCCACACTGTATCTCTAAACTCTAAAGTCTAAATGTGTGAACAATGCTGTGTGACTCCCCCCTCTTCCTGCTAATTCAGACTCCATTGAGAGGTATGTTTGGAATGGGCCTTCAAGGACTGGAGCTGAAGTTTTACCATGTATGTTAACGGCATGATCTCTCCTGTTGAATGAATGTGAATCTAGGATCTCCATTGATGGCTCAGTCAAAATGCCAAAAGCTGACATTCTGAACTCTTGGCATTTCGACGTGGCTATTGGTCAAACTCCTCATCCTCAAAATATTCAGATCATGGCCTGGAAATATACCTGCAAAAATTACAGTCTGACGAAGGGCTCTGGCCCAAAACATCATATTTTCCTTTTCTCCAGAGATGCTGCCAGCCGTGCTGAGTTAGTCCAGCGTTTTGTGTCTATCTCCTGCAAAAATAACTATTCAGCTAGGGATCTCATCAAGCATGTCTGCCTCCAGTCTCATAGAACTTCGAACAGTATAGAACAGGAACAGGGCCTTCCGCCCATAATGTCTGTGCCAAACACAATGCAAAAATAAACTAATCTTATCTGCTGGATGTGATCCATATCCATCCGTTTCCTGCAGAGTCAAGTGTCTACCTAAAAGATTCTTATAAGCACCTAATCGTATCTGCTTCCACCACCACCACTTCTGCCAGTGGGTTCCAGCCACCACCACTCCCTGTGTAAAAGAGCGGTTCTACACATCTTTTAAACTTTATCCCTCTCTGCTTTAAGCTATGCCCTCTTGTCTTTGACATTTCCACCCTGTGAATAAGGTACTGACTGTCCTACCTAGTCCTCTCATAATTTTGTATATTTCGATCAGGTCTCCCCCACTCTCCGGCATCCCAGAGTAAACAATTCAAGTTTGTCCAAATTCTTCTTGTATCTAATACTCCCAATGCAGGTAGACCTCACCTGCACCCTCTCCAAAGTCTCCACACCCTTCCAGTAATGGGATGACCAAAATTGCACACAATACTGCAAAGGCCACCAAGCAAAATCTTGTGAAAGCTCCCTCACAATGCTCTTTGATCATTGAGTTTCCTCTTGTGTGCATTCATCCCGATTGCATTGTGAATTATCTTGCTCAATAACATCTCTCATCTTCTCCATTTTAATCTTCAAATGGTGATTTATCAGGTCCAATGACTTAAAAATTACTGAGTCTGCTTGATTTTCCTTTGTTGTTATGAATTCACTTTGCCAGTTTTTGGTCAAGCTGAAAAGGTATAAAACATTCTACTGTGAATAACAGCACTAAAGGTCAGCTTCTTTGTTTTTTTAAATTATTTTACAGCTATACAATCTTTTGTTGTAGAACTGGCAGCAGTTATTTGTTACGTTACTCTTGAACAATTTCTAATGATGCCTCTAGGTGGTGTTACATTGGGTATTCCTGTTAGCATGTTAATTCTCCCTATCACAAGACATTGAGGAACTACATAGGTTTTACATGTCTAAACACAGCTACTTCTATCTGAAGACAACAAAGCTTCAAGTTTGGCTGGAATACATTAGCTGTTGATTTTACTGTGATTGCAATCCTCATGTTTATAAATTATATCTTTCCAGTCAAACACTAGCAGTATGAATAATACACTCATGGTCATTCAGATAGCCTCAATCATTGTTGGGGTGTCTGTACCATTGAATCTTTCTTGATCTGATCCTGCATTTCTAAGGTTTACTGCCTTTCTGTCCCATATGTTCTCCAGAACATTGTCTCAGTCCTCAGTTTCTTCCTGCTGTGCCCTGCTTGGCGTATCCAACTGTGATAAACATACTTCTTGTGATCCAGCCTGAATCTATGGCTTCACTTTCATTTTTCGACTCCAGACTCAGTGGACCTATCTCAAATCATACCTTATGAAACCCATTCAGTCACCAATCCTGGCGCCAGGACAAGTGATGCTCAGTCCCAAATGCCATGCTTCAAAGTCACTTATTCTCTCCTCCTCAACAAGACTGAACTCAACTAGTCAAGACTGTAGCATTCCCCTCTGACAGTCCAAATAAACCCACGATTTAAATAAAAAATCTAATCAGTTGTTCACATGTGTATATAGAAATATATATATATATATATATATATATATATATATATATATATCTGTTTTTCTTCTTCATCAAACACCCACAATGCACCTTCATAAGGTCATAAGTGATAGAAGCAGAATTAGGCCATTCAGCCCCATCGTCTACTCCACCATTCAATCCATGGTTGATCGGTCTCTCCCTCCTTACCCCATTCTCCTGCCTTCTCCCCATAACGCCCGACACCATACTAATCAAGAATCTATCTGTCTCTGCCTGAAAAATATTCATTGACTTTGGCCTCTACAGCCTTCTGTGGCAATTAATTCATCCTGGAAGAAGAAAATGTTTTACTTAGGTTCATATAAAAATAACACAAGCAATATCTACTTTAAAAAAAAACAAATGCCTTATCGATGCTAGAAGACAGAAAGGAAAACGGAATATACTGGAAACCATCAGCAGGCAGTCTCAGAATTAAAGTTTCAGATCAGAGACTTTTCACCAGAAGTTTGTCTTATGAAGCGTCTCAGATCTGAAATGTTGACTGGTTCTCTTTTGGCAGATGCTGCCCGTTTGTTGAGTGTTCCTGCATGGACACAAAAAGCTGGAGTAACTCAGCGGCTCAGACAGCATCTCTGGAGAAAAGGAATAGGTGATGTTTCAGGTTGAGACCCAAATCTTCCGTTTTCATTCTATTAATTTATTTTCTTCTCATTTCAGATTTATATAATTTTAAAGTTAAAGCTCAATTTTGCTGAGCTTTTACTCCACAATTACATAAAATAAATCAGAAAATACCAGAAATACTCAACGAAGCAGGTAGCATCTATGATAGGGAAGAACATTTTTCATATTAATGACCTTGTTAGAACATGAAAAGGTTGGAGACCTCAACAGGATTTAAGTAGATACAGAGGATGGGATTCGATATTAAGGAATCTATGAAGAAAGTGGGCTGCCAAGAAGATCATACACTCCTTAAATTCACCATCATTGGTCCAGGGATGGTCAGTTGCTCTGGAAAATGAAGAAGGCTTCAGACTTCTAGTTAAGACCAGGTTCAAATATCAACCCATGCTATTCATGGACTTTGTGTCATGTGTGATAATTTTAAAGTTGCTTTCTGTTAGTGTTCAGTGTGCAGACCTGGCAATCTCTGTGCAAATCTACGACATGCCGAGATGACTTGGAAGTAATTTTCAAAAATGCATAATATGCATATGAATCACACGATTGTAATTAGCTATAAGAATTTTTTTTAACTTTGAATGCCTGGTCAGTGTTTTTAACTGGCTAAAAAAACTCTGTAAATAACGGTAATTAGCTGTAATTGGAAAATAATAATAAAGAAAAATGGCCGCAGGTCATCAGTGATAAGTAAAGGCAATAATGATTGGTTTCCTTGAAGTGTAAATAACAAAAGCAGATGATTGTCAATGACAAAGGTAAAACCAGCTGTTATAATCCAAAATTGGTAGCTTTGATAAAATGTTGAGTCCCAATAATTATAAAGTGCATAAAATGTGAATGGCCATTTTATTTCATTCTGTGGAACTTTATTAAAGGTTTGGAATAGAGAGCTCAGAGGAAGTGGGACGGCCGATTACAGCAATGAGCAGGAGGTTGTTGGTAGTCTGAGCAGTGGAGTTACACAAAATGATTGCCCCTTGACTATATTAAATGGAGTGCAAGTAAATCACTGCTTACTTTTGGAGGAGGGTTTGGAGGCCAGTACAATCAGGAGAAGCAGATAAGAGGGCCGATATTGCATCTCCTGGATACATGCATGGATAGATGTCTTGGGAAGTGTTTTGTTAGTGTGTTTCCTTTAGTGCGCTATTCCCATAACAGGAAGCACCAGGAGATTGACCTATTTGCTTCAAACAGATATTCTTGAATGGGAAAGGATAAAAGTGCCATTACACTGAATATGTGATAGTGGAGCTTTGCTGGGATGTCCATTATTTTTTTTCTAAAATGTATAAACAACCTCGACTCAGGTATCAGTGTAACATTATGAAATTTGAAGATGATAACAAACCTCACAGTTATGCATAGGGATAAACGTAGGTAAAGTTTTCAGGATGGTGAAGCATGTTAAATGGAGTTTGAGACAGAGTACTGTAAATTGAGATATTGTGAGATGACTAATAAAGAAAGACAGTGCAATACGAATGGTACTGTTTGGGAAAGGGTAGGTTGAGTAAGGAGACCTTGACATCTTTATAACCCCAAACTGTGCTCTTAAAGATATAATCTATTGCCTGCTGATTAAAGATAGATTTCCTGCCCTGAACATTCAAGACGATCTTGGCAAATCCAGACTGGCAGAGGTCCCATGCTTAGCACATCCTCTTGTGATCTTTATGCCAACTACTCTTCCCAGTCTGTGCTTTGTGACTCTCAGCTGATGCCCTTGCAATTCTCCTCCTGCCTATCCAGATCATCAAATTATCTGCTTCTTTGTTTTCTCGGAAATCCTTTAAAGCCTCTAAAATGTCCTTCTTTCCTTTCTCTCTAAACCACATCCAGGTACAACCACTAATAAGTCTTCTCGGTACCAAGCAATGTCATGTTCAAACACTCTCACTTGCCACATGGACTATTGCTAATTCTCCTTCCATCCACGTTACATCTTACTCTTTTTCTCAGTCCGAGAAGAAGATGTGAATATCATATTGGACAGAGAGTGAGTGACTAAGTGTTTAAACCTGACAGACGATGCGTGGGCAAGCAGTGACACTTGGGTAGAGATTGCTTAATATGAATAATTATGCCATCCGATTCACATTATTTCTTCTCTGTACTCTAAATAACTATAATTGTGTAAAATAAAACTGTTGGTTCCACAGGAACACATTAGATGGGAAGTATGATAACTTTAAAATCATTGGTCACTTTATCAACTAATTTTAATAGTTTTAGAGCAAACAAAATAAACGGAATACTTACTTATAATGGACAGCACACTGTTTAGTATGAATGCCTTGCTTTACAGTCTTTCCAGTGCCTCTGTCTCTGTATTGTTGATGCACCTTTATTTTATACACTATCGTGAGTTGAGAATCAGTAAAAATATAATCAATGAATAATTCAAGAATCACAACTGTTGTCTTATTAAGCTGCATCAAATGGAACTATGAATATGGCTGGAAAAGCTCAAAATGAAGGCAGAAAAAGGTAAGTAAAAAATAAATATTTGCACAAACATAATTTCAGCTACCAAAATGACAACTAGAAAATATGAGTCTGTCACAGTTTTTTTTTTGCCCTGTCACAACTTTTTAGCTTTGCTTTGATTCTTACTGTGGCCTTTGATTTCAAGGTTGTGGTGTCTATTTTTGGATAGTGCGGTATGTTTTACCAGAACTACATTCCACAACCTTTGAAAGTCATGATAAATGTGACATAGATTTCTGTTATTTTGAGAAGTCTGTCATGGAATATAGCTGTGCCATCTGAAACTACATTGCAATTGCTGTGGTAGAGATCCAATTAGGAAGAATAACTGCTGACTAAAACAACCTATGTAGAGACAGAGTACATATCTCCTTGTCTTAGTGTTTTGAGACAGTAAATATCCATATTTTACAACTTTAACTGTGTTATAATTGTGGTTTGCTGAACAGGAAACCATATTTATTGGAAACATTTCCACTGTTAATGATGCATATTTATTGTACATAATGTAAGATAATGGTAATAATGCCCCATCATTCATTAAATGTACCACCATACATCTCCAACATCAAATCACACCACTATCTATTCCAATCTTTTCTCACTCATTAAAATTTCCTCTTTGAGCAAAGAATGGCCATCTTCCCTAACTTGATTTTATGCAGCAAAAAATCCGATTTTGTTTGCAGACTCTTCATTACTAGGAACATTTTAATTGGTACAGAAATTTTAGTAATTGCAAATTGTTTCTAAAACTTCAGAACTAGAAAGAAAATATTATTGATGGCCAAAGTCATGAGCAAAGGTCATGATATTTCTATTGAATTCCTGAACTTCCTTTGACAATTGTTTCTTACCACTAGGCTCACCCTTCATGTTAACTACCTTTAAACTGGTTCCTCATGCACTTGGCAGTTGTGTTTCCCAATCTCAAGTATTTGAGATCGCTGATCATTTATATTTACTTAGGTGCTAAATGACATAGAATCATTGAGTTATAATAATCACAGACAAATCTTTCATTCCACTGAGTATGCACCACTAACTATGCACCATTTATATTAATCCAATTAGAGGCACAAAGAAAAACCCAATAAACATATCAAATGTGGGATGTGGTAGGAAACCAGAGCATCTGATGGAAACCCACGCCATCATATGGAGAACATGCAAACTCAACATAGACAGATACCGAGGTCAGGACCTACGAGTCAGCAACACTTTTCTTCATTTTAGGATCCTAAGTAGAAGATAAATGATTAAGTAGAAATATATTAATAATGAAAGGAGGTCTGAAGTGGTTGCACCAATCCAGTAACATATAGCTTGAGGCTAAATTCTCCTGTATACAGCTCTAAACTTGACAAACAATACCAGTTTTCTGCATAGGAACAAAAATATAAAACATAGAATGTAAAACAGTACATCACAGGAACAGGACCTTTGGCTCACATTGCCCATACTGATATATTGCCAAGATAAACTAATCTCCTCTGCCTGCACGAGATCCACATCCATCCATTCTGTGCATATCCATGTGTCTATCTAAAAGCTTCTTAAATGCCCCAGTCGTATCCGATTCCACCATCACCCCTGGAGATCATTTTTCAATGTTCTATAGATTCAGGATCAGTTCCTGTGGATTGGAGGATAGCAAATGTTATCCCACTTTTTAAGAAAGGAGGGAGAGAGAAAACGGGTAATTATAGACCAGTTAGTCTGACATCAGTGGTGGGGAAGATGCTGGAGTCAATTATAAAAGACGAAATTGCTGAGCATTTGGATAGCAGTAACAGGATCATTCCGAGTCAGCATGGATTTACGAAGGGGAAATCATGCTTGACAAATCTACTGGAATTTTTTGAGGATGTGACTAGGAAAATTGACAGGGGAGAGTCAGTGGATGTGGTGTACCTCGACTTTCAGAAAGCCTTCGACAAGGTCCCACATAGGAGATTAGTGGGCAAATTTAGGGCACATGGTATTGGGGGTAGGGTACTGACATGGATAGAAAATTGGTTGACAGACAGAAAGCAAAGAGTGGGGATAAATGGGTCCCTTTCGGAATGGCAGGCAGTGACCAGTGGGATACCGCAAGGTTCGGTGCTGGGACCCCAGCTATTTACGATATACATTAATGACTTAGACGAAGGGATTAAAAGTACCATTAGCAAATTTGCAGATTATACTAAGCTGGGGGGTAGTGTGAATTGTGAGGAAGATGCAATAAGGCTGCAGGGTGACTTGGACAGGTTGTGTGAGTGGGCGGATACATGGCAGATGCAGTTTAATGTAGATAAGTGTGAGGTTATTCACTTTGGAAGTAAGAATAGAAAGGCAGATTATTATCTGAATGGTGTCAAGTTAGGAGGAGGGGGAGTTCAACGAGATCTGGGTGTCCTAGTGCATCAGTCAATGAAAGGAAGCATGCAGGTACAGCAGGCAGTGAAGAAAGCCAATGGAATGTTGGCCTTCATAACAAGAGGAGTTGAGTATAGGAGCAAAGAGGTCCTTCTACAGTTGTACCGGGCCCTGGTGAGACCGCACCTGGAGTACTGTGTGCAGTTTTGGTCTCCAAATTTGAGGAAGGATATTCTTGCTATGGAGGGCGTGCAGCGTAGGTTCGCTAGGTTAATTCCCGGAATGGCGGGACTGTCGTATGTTGAAAGGCTGGAGCGATTGGGCTTGTATACACTGGAATTTAGAAGGATGAGGTGGGATCTTATTGAAACGTATAAGATAATTAGGGGATTGGACACATTAGAGGCAGGAAACATGTTCCCAATGTTGGGGGAGTCCAGAACAAGGGGCCACAGTTTAAGAATAAGGGGTAGGCCATTTAGAACGGAGATGAGGAAGAACTTTTTCAGTCAGAGTGGTGAAGGTGTGGAATTCTCTGCCTCAGAAGGCAGTGGAGGCCAGTTCGTTGGATGCTTTCAAGAGAGAGCTGGATAGAGCTCTTAAGGATAGCGGAGTGAGGGGGTATGGGGAGAAGGCAGGAACGAGGTACTGATTGAGAGTGATCAGCCTACTCCTGCACCTATTGTCTATTGTCTATTGTCTATTGCCGCGCATTCCTGGCACAGAATTTTGTATAAAAAACTTGCCCCAACATTTCATTTAAACTGTGCATGAAGAAAATATATATTGGATGAATTTCCAAATAGCTACAGATCCAGCTCAAATGGGAGATCTTAAGGAGAATCAGAATCAACTCCACTGTCAATTGAAATCTATAATTTTTGCCTGTAAAATGCTCAGATCTAAGAGTAAGCAGCACAGAAATGGTCATTTTCCCCAACCAGACCAGTGTTTATATTTCGTTTGAACTTCTTTCATCCTTCTTCTTTTACACTAACTCCATCAGTATTATCTTCTGCTTGTTTCTAATTCAAATCCAAAGGACCTGTCCTTAAATTCAATTAAACTAATCTCCTCGACTACTCTCTGCAGACATGTAATTCTCTTTCTTAGGGTGACTAAAGAGCAACTGTGAAAACTCTGGACACCTGTTTTAAGGAAACGGTGTTTTGGCATTGCTAGTGGTGGTAGATGAACTATTTGTCTATAAACCAAAATATAATTAGACTCATAGCCTGGTCAGTCAACAACAATTAACAGAAGAAAATTGGTCATTTTAATAATTGATTTGATGAGCATTATTGAAGAGGGAAGAGGGTGAAAGAGGCCATAGTGATTTATGCTCAATAAAAGGAACTCGCATGGTAATGCCATTGTAATGGCAGTGCCCTCTAATATTGATCTGTGAATAAGTGTCTGCTCTGCAACATAGAGCTAATTGTGGGATTTTTCATAAGATCTGTTTATTTTTGTAGCAGTAATAAGAATTGTTCACATTTATACCTTGGCCTTATCAAAATCGACATATTCTTCTTAGGAATTTGAATTTCAGTATCATAGCTTCATCTTTTATAAGCATATCTTCTCTGAGTCCTCCCTGATCAAAAATTCAACTCCCCTCCTCTCTTACCTGCAACTCTATCATGCCTGTAGCATCTGTACCCTGGAACCTTGAGCAGCCAGTCCCACTCTTTTCTCAGCCTTGTTTCTGTGATGGCTATAGCACCATAGAGTCCTATGCAGCAATCTATGTCGAGTTTATCTGCTCTACCAATCAAGCTTCTTGCATTAAAATAAATGCAATTTAGTCTTTCATGCCTAAGTAATTTCCTGCCTTTTCACTCTGCTGAACTTACCCACGTTAATATCTATATTGGGCTGTAATTCCCTTTCTGCCACACTGTTGCTTTGGGCCCCATCTTGCTACTGGATGTTTTAAGCGCGCCCGAGTAGTATTAGCAAATCCCTCCACGAAGACAGGACAGGAGGGACCTATCCTGTCCCTCTTGCATAGGTCTTACTTTTCCTGAGAGAGGCCAGAATGATCAATATACCCAAAGTCCTCCCCAAACTCCTTAGCCACTCCTTACTATCTGCTTGTTCCTTGTATCACTTGCACTTGTACACGCACAGGGAGTAATTCTGAGAGGTTCTACTTTTCAATTTATCATATCATCATATCATATCATATATATACAGCCGGAAACAGGCCTTTTCGGCCCACCAAGTCCGTGCCGCCCAACGATCCCCGTACATTAACACTATCCTACACCCACTAGGGACAATTTTTTTTTTTTACATTTACCCAGCCAATTAACCTACATACCTGTACGTCTTTGGAGTGTGGGAGGAAACCGAAGATCTCGGAGAAAACCCACGCAGGTCACGGGGAGAACGTACAAACTCCTTACAGTGCAGCACCCGTAGTCAGGATCGAACCTGAGACTCCGGCACTGCATTCGCTGTAAAGCAGCAACTCTACCGCTGCGCTACCGTGCCGGGTAGATTTACTATCTTGAAATTTTCTTTGCTGACCTTATCTGCCTTCCTTTCTTTTTTGTTGGTATCAATATGGACCACAACGTCTAGCTACTCACTTTTCTCTTTTAAAATGTCCGGTTCTCGTTCTAAGAAATCCTTGGCCGTGGTACCAGGCGGGCAACGCTCCATCCTGGACACGTGCTTGTGGCCACAGAAATGCCAGTCTGTGCCCCTGACTATACTGTACAATCCCTTATCACCATTGTTCACCAGGTTTTTGCCTTTCCCTATTTTTCAACAAAGCCAGCAATTATGTCATGTGTCCCTTTATCCTTTTGCGGCACCCAAAACCATACACCAAATTTATATTCAGTACAATTATGATCCGATGCAAATTTAGCATGAATTTTTTGAATTGCAATTCTATCCATCCCAACCAATAGTAAAAGCTTCAACACATTCCTTCCCTTCAAAGGGAAGTGTATCTATGAAGATGAGGGAAATCAAGTGAAATAAGGAAATGTCAAAGACTTTGAACAAATATTTTGGATCTATATATATAGCAGAAAATAGTGAAAGTATCCAGATAATGGAAAATGCAAAGGGCAAAGAGAGGAACAAATGCAAAGCAAGCAGTACCATGTGAGGAAAGGTGCTAAGCAAAGTAATGGACCCTGAGCCTGACAAGACTCAGAACTCGAAGATTGCATCCAAGGGTTTCAACGACTACAAATAATGAGGACACATCATGTCAGAATAAGGAACTGAGAGACATTTATTCTCCGGAAAGGTTGTGCCCGTTTAGAACTTGTTACCCTGGACAGCTATGGACGTTGAATAATTATTTTAGAAAAATCTTTTGTCTATAGAGAAGTCATGCTGGAAAATTGAGTTGCGATTAAGATCAGAGGGGCCATAATCTTATTGAATATTGTAGGAGGTATACGGGGCCACATTGGGCACTTCTCGCATATGTCTAATGTTGTTACGTTGTCATATACTCAGTCATGGCTATTTTCAGTGATTTGTGTACACTTTCAGATTCCTTTTAGTTCACCACCTCATATCGATTATTATGTTCTAAGTAATATGTGAGCTCCATTGTTTTCATTTGAAATAGCTCATGCATCTCTATACTGAAATTAATTTGATAGCTATGAGCCCATGTTAGGTTTTTATTCATGTATTACATGGACTTCTCAGGAAAGTTGGTTTCTAGATGCTCTTCTTTCGCAGGCTACCATGTTCATTCCTAAAACTTAGGTTAAGGTGACATATCTATAAATTCCTTGACAATTTTTATCTGGCTTCATAAATGCAAGTGTAACTTTAACTATTTGCTAGTTCTCAGGCACTACTCTCTCGGGAATTATTAAATGTTGAAATGGTATCTCTGTTACTGTTTCTAAAACATATATGGAAATAATCTATCCATATCAGAGATTTTAACCTCATTCAATTTGTTTAATTTATTTAATATATTTATTCCTTTTTTCAAAATTTTAGTTGCTATCTTATTATTTCCAGCCTCACTTTCTGACCCCAATGGCTACCTGATTGATTTCCGTGGTAAATAATAAAGCGAACTATTAATGGAATAATTTGACATTTGGCCTTCACTAACGGTCATAGTGTCCCTATGGCTTGGTTTCCAACTTTTTTGATTTATAGTCAATAGTCAATAGTCAATTTATTTGTCACATACACATAAATGTATGATTTCATATTTTAGTTTGTGTTTGTCATTTTCTTTGACTAATTTTGCTTTGTCTTTCCTTATGATCTCTTCATGTTCTTCTTTCCATGTTCCTCCCTACTATTCATGCAATTGGTGTTCACATCGTCCTTTAAAGTCCCTTATGTTATCATTCAACTAGGAGATATTCCAGTAATATTTTCTCAATTTATTTTCCCTAATGTACATTCTTGTTACTCCATTGAATGTCATTTAGAATGTTTTCCATGGCTATTTTATATAATTGTTTGCCAATATTGTTGTGCATTATCTTTTTCTATGTTCTATTCAGCTCCTCGAATTTGCATTGCTCCAGAATTTAAACATTCTTTTGTCTTTTAAAATCTTAAATCTTATATTGCTTTAAATTTAACTTTTGGTATCAGGTGCACTTATTTTCCAATTACTGGTTGCAATATGTTCCTTATTCCCGCTCACACATTTTAAATCCAGAACCTACATCTCCTGGCTGACTTTATCAATCACCTCATACTAATATAGAATACTAGACCAAATGGGCCCAAACCTCTCCTAAATTGGTGCAGCACCCTCTCCTCCCCCACTCCTCCCTCCCTCCCTCCCCCTCCCCTCCCCCTCACCTCCCCCTCCCCCTCCCTGTTATCTTCCCTCTTTGCCCCTCCCTCCCTCCCTCCCTCCCTCCCTAGGAGATAGATTTAAACTTTAAAATGTGAATAACTTTAAAAATATAACACCGATTTCAATTAAACTTCTTCCATTAGCATCAAAGGGACGACCGTGAGTCAGGTGGGCCTAAAATTGTCGTGCTATTCGTGTACTGTTTTGGCTGTAGTTAGGGAACAAACAAACAAACAAGAGTTTTAGTATATAGATTACATGACAACGTATGAGGACTTGAATGATGAATGGCAAACTGAGATTTCTTGTAAGGGTGTGATAAATGTCATTGTGTTTTCCAGCCTAATTTAATTATTGAACAGGAAAGATTTAAGAATTCTTTCTTATTCACATGAGAATTGAAGTGCCTGAATCTCTGGAAACATGTCATACTCATTCAAAACATGATACAATGGTGCAGCAGTTAGCAAAACATTGCAAAACAAAACAAAAAGGAGAGTTGATGAGAATGACAGAGAGAATGAAAACATAAGGGAAATTGAAAGCTAGGTACTGCTGGGAATCAGCATCAGTTTAATGGACTGAATGCCCTCCTTCTTTAACATAATCGGCAAATAAATAACTGTGAACTGCATAGCAGCACCTCAGTATCCAAAGATGTTGTGTTCAAGCCACTAGAGTGAAACTTGACACATCAGCTTTCTGCCTTAGAGGTTCTCCAATTAATCACAGCTAGTCAGCAAGTGTCATGGAGTCCTACAGCACGGAAATAGGCCCTTTGGCTGAACCCATCTATGCTAGTTCAATTTGCCAATGTTTTGCTAATATCCCTCCAAACTTTTTCCTATCCATATACCTGTTTAAATGTCCAGTGGAAAATATTTTATTCACTTGATCAAATGGGCAATGTTTAGTCAAGGATGTTTAATATGTTTGACATGGTCATACATTAGTACAGTAAACCCTTGTTATAACGAACCATGGGGTGGGGGAGAATGATTCATTATTGCCGAGTAATACAGTATTATTGCATAAAACAGCAGATTCCCGTTAATAAATAAAAGGACACAGAGTGCAAGAATAACTCAACAGGTCTGGCAACATCTCTGGAGAACAGGAACTATCAGACATTTCAGGTCAAAAACTTTCTTCAAACTCTTGGTCTGAAACTGGACCTAGAATCCAGGTGAGTTGATGGCCCCGGCCTGTTGGCAGATGTGGGAGATGCAAAGGATCGACAGAGTCATGGTCGCGGCCCACGGGTGGTCCGAGTGCAGGGAAGGATCGGCAGTGGAAGCAGCCAAGGAAGCTGTGTGGGCCGGCGATGGTGACAGTAAGTCCGGCCAGGAAGCAGCTGGGGAGGCGGTGTAGGCCAGTGTTGGCAACCCACACCTGGCTGGGAGTGGCCAGGGATGGTGGTGTGGGCCAGGTTAAACTGCACCTCTTTTCCACTGTTCCAACAAAAGTACATAATCATAAATTATTCACATGACAACCCTCCCATCCCCCAATGCCGTCTGGCATCTTCACTTCAATGATATTAATACATTTAAGTTGTTCACGTTTTCAGTAGTCCCTCCATTGCTGCTATATTAAAATGTGTTTTCAAGTGAACATAAATACAAGATATTTGTTTAGTATTTTAGTCATCTTTTTTATTCCTTATTATAATTCTTCTTGTCTTTGCCTCCATGAGACCCACATTAATTTTTATTACTCTTTATGTTTTTTACATGGTCACTGAAAGTCTTACAATCTTGTGTAGTATTCTTTTTGCTAATTTACCTCAGAAGTTATCTTCCCTCTCATCGTTTTTTCTTACTTATTGCTGTTATCAAACCTCTTCCAATCTTTATGGTTACTACTTTGCTCACAACATTTGCAGCTCTTTCTTAACTTCTTTACTTTGCCCTGGTAAGTCACTCTTCCTGTGCAACATCCGTTTCCAAAAGTTACATTAATTGATAATACCATGGTCAATTTATAATAATAATAATATAATAATCATTTATTTTATATAGCGCCTTATTGTGTGCTCAAAGCGCTTTACAAAGACAATCATAACATAAAAACAAACAGACAAACTATCCTAACGGAAAAGCGGCGAATAAACAACGCCAGCATCCTCTCACGTCAGGGTCCGGCAGTAGACAACAAAAAGCACAGGACACACAGATACAATTTTTACACAAACAGCCATCACAGTGATTGCTCTAGGCACACCCTCACTGGGATGGAAGGCAAAGAAAAGTCTTATCTCCTCCTCATTCTTCTCCCGTGGTGCCACGAGGTGATCGAGGCTCCCAACTTTTTGAAGCCCCCACTGGGCGATGGAAAGTCCCAGGGCCGAGCCGAGCAGGCCGATGAAAGTCCTGAGCCCCCACCGGGCGATGGAAAGTCCCAGGGCCGAGCCAAGCAGGCCGATGAAAGTCCTGAGCCCCCACCGGGCGAGGCCGATGAAAGTCCTGAGCCCCCACCAGGCGATGGAAAGTGCTGCGGCCGGGCCACGCAGGGCGATGAAGGGCCTGCGAGCGGGTCGATCGTACCTCGCGCTCCGGACGGTCGAAGCTGCTACGGCTGGAGCTCCCAAAAACCGGTCGCCAGCCAGGGACCTGCGAACTCCCGATGTTGCGGTCTGCAGGGCCCACAGCCGAAGCCTCCGTGATGGTAAGTCCAGGCCCTGCGACCGGAGTCTTCAAGGTCGATCCCAGCTGGAGGCCGCCGACTCCACGATGTTAGGCCGTAGCGCGAACGGAGATACGACACGGTAAAGGTCGCAACTCCGTTGAGGAAGAGATTAGAAAAAAGGTTTCCCCCAACCCCCCCACCACCCCCCCACATATACAGAGTTTAAAATAGAACAAAACGTACATTAAACGATGACAATAGACAAAAAAAAACAAAATAAGACAGAGAGACTGCCGGTGAGCCGCAGCTGCAGAACACAGCCACGCCCCTTTCTGAGCTAGGCAAAGGCCATTCAGCCCATCATGTCTGTGTCACTTGGAAAAGAGATGGCCAACCCAACCACACTTTCCAACGTCAGACTAACTCAGAATGTCATGTGTCTTCAACTACACATCTCATGATTGTGCAAATTAGGATTATCACCTTGGCTCATTTTTCAGGTGGTGATTTTAAAATCAAGCCCTGGTTTCTGACTCTTCTGACAGTGGAAACATTTCTGTCTTATTTACTTCATCCCAACCCCTCATGGTTTCATAAACCTCAAATAAATCATCCAGTACTCAGAACGTCAGCTGCTCCTGCTGGCAATGCTGGTTCTTCAGGACATGGGACATGTCCTGCTGTTCAAGCCTAGCCCAGGATGTCCATTCTATTGTCTAATATGCCATGTTGTACCTCCAGCTCACAACAGTGATGAGTGAAGTTGAAAAATAAGAATAAATCATCAGTTATTTCCTTGCCTTGCACTGATGTCAGGCAGCCAGCTGCTTCCTTGTTTTCCAGTGATGCCATATCCTACTATTACCTAGTTCCTCCTTTTAAATTTTTTGTCCTTTTTTGCAATCTCTTTCCTTCATTTCTGCTCTTGGCTAGCTCTTAATCTCTCCCTACCTCTTTTTCCTTTTTTCTCGCTGATCATTTTCCTTCTCTGCACCAATTTGCCCCACTCAGTAAATTCTCCAGAATACTCAACAGAACAAGATTCCTTATAACAGCAAAAGCATCCTGCATTTACATGAGCAAGCATACCACCAACATTCTGTGGCAAATCCTGCTGAAAATAGTTACAACAAATTCTAATTAAACATATAATGAACAGTGTAACCATCTCTGGTGAGAGGCTAGTTTACTGCTGACTACGAACGTGATGGAGACTACAAGTTGAAGTTACGCTATGCTAAATACTAAATGTAAAATATAACTTCATTTTATAAAGAAATGAACCATTAAAAAAAAAAAAAAATCCCTATTCTCGCACATTCCTGTTCAGAACTCTGCACCTACAGTGCTCCTGAGAACTCTGCTATTTATTCCTTGCATGAGCAAAAGCCTTCTGCATTTATACCAGCAAACCTTCCTCAGAGAATATTTAGTATCCTCATTGGTTTCATGGCATGTTGGTTCAGAAAACTATTCTAAATACATTAAAAAATGCTCATGCTCCAACTGATTTTGCCAATTTAACATTCAACACTATGTGAAATCACAAGTCTCCAATTATTCTACTAACCTTCCTAAAAGCTTTTGTTATTTCATAATTAATTCTCTCTCAAATTGTCTTGTTGTTCTTGTGGTGGGGATTGGTTTTGGGGCAAGGGAGTGTGACATCTGTAGTAAACTACTCCAATAAGAGTTCCATTTTATCCACTTTGTTATTTTTTTAAATCTCCATTCATATTGATCTTACCAGCTGTCCTGACTTCATTCTTCACTATCAGCCTTCCATAATTCTGCACTATCAGGCCTAACCCAATCCACCACCCATACCTCCATCTTTTTTGCATTGTCGCTCCTTTCTGAAAGATAATAGCACTAGAATATATAATGCCCAAATAAGGTCCACCATTTAACTGGGTCCCGATGCAAAACAATGTCTGTCCTTTTCCTCCATAGATACTACCTGACATGCTGAAATTTCCTAGCACTTGGTGTTTTCCCTCAAGATTCCAGCATCTGCAGTTCTTTATATCTCTAAAATGCATTAGATCAAACACATTTGTCTCTGTTGGTGAGGAGTTTGTCAATTTTGTTACAAATATTTCATGCTTATCTTTATATATCATTTGGTTCAGTTTTGATACATCTAATTATAAAAAGCACATGCCAAATTGCAAAGCCGAGACCAATGCAAGTCTGTGGAAGATATACCCATCTACCCTATGCACCACGGCATTATTCATTATGTCACTGCATTATCTTTTCATCTCTGGAGAATCCCAAGACACTGTTACAGCATCAATACCAACCTAAGTGCTACCTAAGTGTAGAAGTGTATCAGGCTGCCTCAGAGCAACTCAATTTCTAGCCTAGTCGATCTATCTGTTGCAGCTATCTCGAACATCAGGAGGAGACTATCCGATGACATTGGCTGACACGTAAGAGAGTCAGTCATTTGTTCACCATTATTTGGATGTTATTCAGTGCATTATCAGTTTTCAACAAGAAACAACTTTTCCTATGCTTACCGACCTTTGATAGTATTGGACAAAGCAATGTTATAAACCAAATGTATTGGACAAAGCAATGTTATAAACCAAATGAAAAGCTATTTAATGTAGCCATTTAACTCAGGTGAGAGCACAATATCCACTTCCAAGCACGAACAGCATACTTGAACATGCTGAGAATGGGACTTGACAAAATTAACCTTCTACCAAAATTGTTGAGCCTTTGTTCATCAGAATAAGGAACCCCTGAACCATCCCCTAAGTTGTCCTGCAGTGCTGAAATGCACTACACAAGACCTGGGAAAATGGCATGGAGCATATGATGAGCAAACCAAGTCAAAAAGTTCTATTGGAATCACAATGTAAAAAATAAAATTGTTGTACCAAGTAGATTGGTGCAAAATCCTTGATTTAGCTTGTTGGTATTTTTCCTATACTCCCTCTTTGATATCACAATTCTTAGTCCATCTCAAGAATAATCCAAGATGCCCCATTTCCACATAAATTTCTTGAATCTGACATTGAGCTCCAGCCTGTAGAAACATAAGAATCAAGGTTCTGTTTCTTCACTGACTGAAAACCAAAAAATGTTACTTCATAGCCATACTCTCTGGATAGGGGAGGGCAAGGGAGAAGATAAGTGGGGAGAAAGAGTTGAAGCCCAATTTACACTGACAATTTTATGCATTTAAAGTTCAGCACCTGAATTTTAGTAACTTTAGATAACTTCCCCTAAAAAGACAAACAGAAACTCCAAGTTGATGTTTTTAGTTATCTGATGTCATAAGATGTAAAACCCCAATTTATTACATTCCAATATTTTTGTATTATTCTTCAATTGGGAATTGAAGAATGTATCTGAACATGCTATTTAGTTTCATTCTTGAGCATGCCCCACATGTTTTCACAGCTAAGGTATTAGATTTGATAAAAAAATTACTTAAGGTCGGCAATTATACCTGCCAAGAGCATAATACGATTTCCTGAAAATCAAAAGAGACAAATCACCACATGATGTTGGTTGAAATCAGATCTTGTTTTGGACGCTAGGAAGAGTCAATGCTCTTCTTTCAAATGAAGGTGGCCCTTTAAAATATATGGTATCAATTAGAATAAGAACGCCAATTCTATTTGGTAGTATTAGCATGCAAATATATAACCTGACAGGACAACCAGATCTTACAGGTAGTATTAGCATTTTTATTTTTAACAGAATAACACCTTTTTGAAAAAGTAGATGGGGATGTGCAATTTGAATGCATTCAGTGTTAGTATTACAGTAACTGTAATTTCTGGGCATTGCTAGTACCATATGTTTGGACATAATTGAGTGAACCAAGAATAAAATTTAGTCCCTGGGAACTCAGTCACATATTCAGAGTGTGTAACTGCAGCTGGTCACACCTTCCAAAGTAGCTCATCTGATGAAGACGTTTAATTTTTAAACTTCATCTCAGGCTGAATGAAGATTCTGTGAACATAATCCAGTCCACCAACTTAAGGCAGTCCTGAAGTAGATCCTCAGCCTTCCCTGACCATGGCTGTATTATTCTTTTTGTTAGTTCCTCATGTTTCAATCCCTGTCCGTGAGCAGACGGAAGCAACACAGGCAGATGATCAGAATGACCAAAATGAGGTTGAGGGATGGAATGGTAGGCGTACTTGATGGTGGTATTAGAGTGGGCAGGAATGTTAACATGCAGCATGGGGGAGGAGACAAGCTGTTCACATTTGGGTGGCATGTTCCTAAAGTTAGCTTGATTGAAGTCACTGGCAATGATGATAATTCCATCCCCTGCTGGCTCTGTGCCATACATCTTGGTGGAAGAAGTCATATCTGTTTTCATGAGGATAAGCACTGGGAAAGAAGCCAGTCATAATGGAGGCTCCAAAATCATGCACCACTCTACTGGCCACATCATCGACATCTTCAACATCTCACTTGAATGTCGATTGTCCCCATCTATGTCAAGGGAACATCAATTATTCCAGTGATTTATCTCACTGACCACTGCCCAGTAGCTCTAAAAGGTAGCTTCTCAGAAGTAACTTTTGAGTACAAAAGTTGGCATTGAATGCAAAGTTGGCAAAAGTGTTTTCAAAGCTTGATAATGACCTACAACTGCCCCAGTCTTTCAGACCATCTAGACCACTTGCAATTTGCCCATAAGAGAAGTAGTTTGTTGGAAGATGCCATTTACCCTTTACTATATTCAGTTCTGGACCACATTGACAATAGGAACAGTGATGGTCAGGGTGCTATTCATTGACTACAGTTCATCTCTAAACTTCTGCACCTTGACCTTGGGGCTTCCCTCCGCCACTGGCTTCTGAGCTTCCTGACTGGTAGAACTCGGTCATTTAGAATTTATTACAACATTTACTCAGCTCTGACACTCGACAATTAGAGAGATATATTGAAAGGAACGTTTTAGAGGGCCATGGGCCATAGGCAAGCAAATGGGCTGAATCCCAATATGCTAACTTGGTTGGCATGGACAGGTTGAGTCGAAAAGCCTGTTTGCATGCTGTAGAGCTCCATGACTTAATGACTATGATGCTCGTCAGGGTTGTGTGCTCAGACCCATGCTCTACCTTCTGTACACTGTATGGCCAAGTACAATTCCAACATAAGATTTATGTTCAGTGATAAGACCACTGTTGGTGGCTGGATCAACAACAATGATGAGTTTGAATACAAGAAAGAGATTGGAGCCTTGCTTTGTGGCATCAGAAAAAAAAGACAACCTTTAACATCAGTAAATAGTTGCATGTTGACCTAAGGACCTAAGGAACTGGGCAGGGGAGGAGGTGGTAGGATTGTGGTGGGGGTGGGGGGCTGGAAACACAACTCTGCCTTCATCGACATAACTGCTGCAGAGATGGTCAACAGCTTCAGATTTCTTGGGATCCATTTCACCAACGACCTAATCTGGTCCCTTCACACCGGCACGGTAGCGCAGCGTTAGCGGTAGCGCAGCGGTAGAGTTGCTGCTTTACAGCGAATGCAGCGCCAGAGACTCAGGTTCGATCCTGACTATGGGTGCTGCACTGTAAGGAGTTTGTACGTTCTCCCCGTGACCTGCGTGGGTTTTCTCTGAGATCTTCGGTTTCCTCCCACACTCCAAAGACGTACAGGTATGTAGGTTAATTGGCTGGGTAAAAGTTAAAAAAACTGTCCCTAGTGGGTGTAGGATAGTGTTAATGTGCGGGGATCGCTGGGCGGCACGGACTTGGTGGGCTGAAAAGGCCTGTTTCCGGCTGTATATATATGATATGATATGATATGGCGATCATAAAATATGTATCTTAATTCTTAAGCATCTGAGAAGATTTGGCATGCTCACGAGGAATCTTTCGAACTTATACAGACGCGCTATAGAAAAATGTTGACAAGATGCATTTCAGTCTGGTCAAGCAGCTGGTCCGCTCTCAACCACCTGAACCTACAGAGAGTGTGAATACCGCCCAGCTCTTCTCTGGCTCATCGCATTCCTCCATCCAGTTAATCTTCACAGTGTATTGCATCAGGAAGACAGGAGGTATAAACCGTATGGGTGGCGCCGTACGAAGGCAGCTTCGCCAACAGTCAGTCTCGTCCTTTTCTTCTTTTGTTGTTTTTAGTCTGTTGTTAAATGTATGTTTTCATGTATCTTTAGTTTTGTATTATGTGAGGGGTGAGGGGTGAGGGGATGGGGGATCTTTTTTTAATCTCTTTCCTCGACAGAGATGCGACTTTTTCCGTATCGTATCTCCATCAGCACTGTGGCCTAACATTGTGGAGCTGACGATCCCTTTGCTGGGGATCGACTTCGGGAGCTGCAACGGCGGGAGCGTGCGGACTTAACATCGCGGAGCTCACAGACCCTTTGTCAGGGATCGAATTCGGGAGCTCCAAACGCAGGAGCTTCGATCGCCCCGATCATGGGAGCTTCGATCGCCAGATGTGGGAGCCTCGATAGCCCCAACTGCGGATGGTTCGACTGCCGCGACCACGGGAGAAAAGGAGGGAAGAGGATAATACATTATTGCCTTCCATCACAGTGCACAGTGGTGGATGTTTATGTTAAATTTTATGTAGTTGTGTGTCTTGTTGCTTTTTTGGTTTGACTGTATGGCAAATCAAATTCCTGGTATATGTTTTTACATACTTGGCTAATAAATTAATTACAATTGCAATAAATTAATTACAAATACAATTATAATCACAAATCATTAAGGATTTGCCACACTGGCCATTCCTTTTTTTATTGCTTTACCATCTGAGAAAATATATAAGAGCTTGATAGCCCAGGCATAACAATAGTTTCTTCCACTCGGCTATCAAACTCGTGAACCAGTCATCTGGTTCACACCCCCTTCACAGAGGTGCTTCTGGATACTCTGACTCTTAACTCTACCTCATTCAGTTATTGCACTTTAGGGTTTTTTTATGCACTACTTCAGGTTGCATGCGAATCTTTGTACCATTTGGCTGTTTTACACATTGTATTTTTAGTTGTATCTATAATTACTGAATATTGTTTACTCCAAGAAATTCATGCAAACAAGAAGCAGGGAATGTTTACGACAATAAAGTAATCTGATTTGATTACTGATTATTGTCAACAAAAATGTGAAAGCAATGTTTGAGCTATTGTTGACATTTTAATATCACAGTTCATAATCACAGTAAAATTATGTTTATGTCAAATATATAAGAGGTTAGTGGGAGATGTTTTACACCTTTACTATGGAGAGTTGGTTTTAACAGTTCAACCTTTCTGTTATGATTGTTGAGTTCTGAGTATAAGTATTTGGTATTGAAAATCTATACCATTATTTATATTCAGAAGATGTCCAGAATAACAGTACAGATATTAAAATGATTTATCAAATGGATCTGCTTAAATGCACCAAGGATAGTTATAAAGATATAATTAAATAAACATAAAATTTGAACGCATAAAATCATAAAAGCTACAGGCGGACACAGAGATAAAAAAGTTGTGCCACCATATTAAATGCACAAATTGCTTATTTAAATGCACTCTGTGGAAGAGTACACATTTATTTAAGCATTGACCCGCAGTTGGCAAGGAACCCATTCCAGGAATGAATCAAATGTCTTTCTTTTTTATACGGGGATCTTGAATAATCTTCTTTCAAAAAAATTGTTGCATTAACCTCTGCCTCATTTCCGTTGCTTGGTTCATGAGTAATAGTCCAATGTTATAATTTTGTAAATAATCTGTATGATTCATGGCTCATCTTTTTAATAACATAACTTTAGGCATTGATCTCTCAAACAATTGGTTTATATTCAGGATTTTTTTTTTTCCTTTATGGAGACTTGTCGGTCTCTCGGGTAGACACAAAATGCTGGGGTAACTCAACGGGACAGGCAGCATCTCCCGAGAGAAGGAATGGGTGACGTTTCGGGTTGAGACCCTTCGTCTCTCTTTGCTTCTATGGCTGAGTACATGACAATGTAATTGAATATGATTAATCAGAAGGAGCTTTCTTGCATCTTGTTTGTTTTACTGTATTTTTGAAGCATTTTCTGATTCCCTGCAGCTTTGGTTTAAATCCCTGGGATCAGTGTAGCTGTAGTGATCAGAGCTTTAAAATACCTAGTTAATAAGAGGAAACAGAAAATCTTGTTTAATTTAAGATGGGAATCGGTCTGAAGCTGCTGACTTCGAGAGTGTGCCAGTATCCATGTCAATATTTCCACCGTGTTGAGGAGCGGTATGTAATTTTCTTATCAAATTCACAGACTTTGTAGTAAAGCCTATGTAAGCATACCTGCAGCCATGATGTTTAATGAACTGAAGCTGTCTGATGAAAAAGAAACAGCCTTGCTGGCATGATCAATATGTTTATATTTCTGAGCTACTCATGGAACCATTGTAGGTTGGCCAAATAATAAAATACATGGTAAGGTGGAAAAATAAATATTGCATTTGGAAATGTAAAATTTCTGGGTACATAACACCATTTTAAAGTCAGAATTCGGATGCCCAGGTTTGCATGGGTTCTCTAAATCATGGCTTTGTTTACTCCTATGACATAACAATATTCTGTTGCTAAGTCCTTTGCAAAACATTACTTCTGAAACAATTTATTTCACTAATTCTGTACCCCAATTCACACTGTTGCCATTAGAATTCCAATTATTGTAAGGTAAACGATAGTGTACTCATCCACTGATCAAAAGAGGATGCCTGTTTTGATAAAAGTAAATAATTTTGATTTCAAAGGGTTGCAATCCTCATCAAAAGTCATGTGGATATTTTAATGATGGAGAGAGGTGTTGAGTAACTCAATGATTCACTTAAATAAAATAATATTGTGGATCTATTATGTAATTACAAATGGAGTACAACCTTAGCAAACACAAATGCACATTTGTCCTCGTGTAAGTTCCAGATAGAATCATCCCATCATCTCAGTTGTGATATGGGAAGTTTATTTCTCTCAACTAAGTTCTGCATCATATACATCAATAATATTGTATTTATCGGCAATTGTTCAGATATGCAATGTAAGAGTACTCTCCAAAGCACTGAACAAGGCAGGAGTGGAATTGTAACATGTAGTAACTTGACCTCATGCACACAGATTTGAAGGAGACTATGATGTTGAATGTGGTAAGGATTTCAGGTTTAGTTTACTGAATTGCAAACTGTATTATACTGTGAACAATTGTTGGCTGGTGTGGAGCGGACTTCCAGATCCCCGATCTGCCTGATTGCTCAACCAAGGTCCCAATTCTGATCCAGTCTGTTGAAAAAGGCTTTTGGCACAGTGGCCCGCACCAGTAAGGGCACTGAGCACAGAAGTTAGGACATTATATTAGAGTTGTACAAGAGATTGGTAAGGTTGCAATTAAAGTATTCTGTTCAGTTTTGGTCATCCAGCTGCAGAAAGGATGCCATTATGCAGCAGAGAGTTCAGCGAGGATTTACGAGAGGGGTACGAGAGAGGTTATAGCTTGAGGGATCGAGTTACAGGGAGGGATTGAGGCGGGCTAGGACTTTAATCCTTGGAGTGCAGGAGGCTGAGGGCTGGTCTTGTAGAGGTGTATAAAATCATGAGGGGCATTAATGGAATGAAAGGACACAATCATTTTCCCAGGGTTGGGCTGTCAAGAACTAGAGGGCATAGGTTTAAGGTGAGGAGGGAAAGATTTAATATGAACCCAAGGGGTAAAACTTTTCACAGAGTGTGTTACATATATGGATTGAGCTACCTGAGGTAAGTAGAATGACAACATTTAAAAGACATTTGGACAGGTATATGGATAAAAACTTTTTCAAGGGTTTTTGATCAAACACAAGTAAATGGGATTATCTTAGATGGTTGGCATGGAGGTGTTGGGCCAAAGAGCCTGTTTCTATGCTGAATAATTCTATGAATTTATGCTGCTCCCTGCCCTTATTTTCCACCTTACATGCCCCCCAATAACACAACAATCTCGAGTTAACTACCTCCACGACTACCCAATCTTAATCGAGCTCTGACTGTGCCTTTATTTTACCCTGATTCTCTCAGAGATGACGATGAATCCCAAATGAGCAAAAATAGTCCCTCAACCAAAACAGTACCTGCAAAGCCATGCAATGATTATATCATACATCTTTGGAATGCAAAAATTTCTAAATCATCTTGATCTATGAAGAAAATAATTGCATCACTATCCCATTACAGGAATTTAATGAGTTTTGTGCCAATAAATACTTTGTTTTTTGATAAAATACATCTCTTGATGCTCCTTAGCACATCATTAGTGATGAAACCTGGGGTCATTGGGTGTTTTGGATCTTTCAACATCAGACACCCTCGCCCGGGCGACCCAGCCGTGTTGATCAGACCACGACTTGTGTTCAGGTGGCATTTGCAACTACCCATGGACCTCCTCTCCTGATCCAGAGCCTCTGTGGTATTCTTGATGGCTCTTCTCCCCTCCATTCCTGTGATGCCCAATGCACTCAAGGCCTTGTAGAGCGATTGCCCTGCAAAACCTCTACAGTCAACCTTGATGGGCCCACACCTTGCCTTCCAGCCCTGCTTACGGCAGTTCTTCATATTTGGTCCTCTTCCTCTTGTGGGCCTCCTCCAGATGGTCCTCCCACGGCACTGCCAGTTCCAACAAGACGATGTCTTTGGTCGCTTCTAAGACCAGGACGATGCCCGGCCTCAGGGTGGTCGTGGCGATGTGCCAGGGGAAACTTCAGCTGTTTCACCAGGTCTGCAGAAAGCTGCCAGTCCTGCGCAGTCGCCAGGATTCCCGACGGATTCTTGGCTGCTGTGGATTTTGGCAGCTGCATTCCAGCCTTCACAAAGGTGATTATCTGGGTAGTGGGGTGTGCTCGTCTGCAGCTGCTGATTCCCATGCTGATGACTTCTGCAATGGGTTTCAGAACCTGGTCATGACGCCAGGTGTACTGGCCCTGCCCAAGAGCCCAGCTCAGGCAGCAGCTCAGGATGTGTCCCAACGTCTCCTTGCCTGAGCATTGCGGACAATCCGGAGGTTCCGCTTTTCCCCAGATGAATAGATTCGATGGGCTGGGCAGGACATCGTACACTGCCTGGACTAGGAACTTGATACACTGTGGTTCAGCCTGCCAGAGCTCAGTCCATGTGACTTTTCCATGGCCTGCTCCCACCGTGTCCAGGCCCCCTGCTGCCTTAAGCCAACCTCTCTGCTGGACCTCTCCTCCTCCACCGCTCCCCTCACTTCCTCCTGGACCAGCCTGCACCTCTCCTTCCCCTTGGCCTTGTCAAACTGGGGAGTTGGGAAGGTTCCCAGACCAGCTCTTCCTCAGGTCACTGCTGCCACCAAGACTCTGTGGCGTATCCGAGACTCCGCTTGCAGCACAGCATCGCCGGCTCTCCACTTCCTCCTTTTCATCTCCACCCCTGCCTGAGGCACCTTGGAGTCGCTGGAGTCCCTGTACAGCATCACCTCTCTGGCCCAAGTCACCTTAAACTCCTCCTCCAGGGACTTTACAGTAGCTAGATCTTGCTGTTATTACCGTAAAGGGCAATGCTGCTAAGGCTCCTGGGCAGTCCCAGCCAGCTCCTGAGGAGGCTGCTGACTTTCCTCTCCAAGCTCTCTACGATGGAGATTGAGAGTTCGTAGACAAGCAGTGGCCAGAGTAGCCTTGGCAGGTTACCATGCTGGTAGATCCACGCCTTGAACTTGCCGGGAAGCCCTGACCGGTCCACCGCTCTCAACCAGTTCTCCAGCTCCTGACAGGTTGCCTGGACTGATGCTGTGTCCTTCAGGCTGCTGTTAAACTCCTTGCCAAGACTCTTCACTGGTCTTTCGGAGGGATTGGTGTCCCTTCGATGCTGAAGCGGAACCTGTCCATGACTTTGCCCTTCTCCAGCACCAGTGACCTCAATTTTCCTGGTTTTCCTCCCATCCTTGCCCATCCAATCAGTTTCTTCAACCTTTGCAGGATCCACCTGCCTCCTGGCACTGACTCAGTGGTGACAGTCAGGTCGTCCATGAAGGCCCTGATTGGTGCATTCCTGACTTGGTCCAAGGGCCCCGGCACTCTGGTTCAGCAGACTTGACGACCATGTTTATCACCAAGGCAAAAAGGATCACAGAGATGGTACAGCCGGTGATGATCCCAACCTCCAGCCTGTGCCACTCTGTTGTTACTGACCCTTGTGACTTTCTTGCTGAACTGGTTGTAATAGTCCAGGATGAGATCTGCCACTTGGCCCAGCACATGATGCTTGGCCATGGCTGTCTGGATCAGCTTGTGTGGGATGGAGCCATAGGCTAAGCCAGAGCACTGTCAGGTCTCCCTTGTTCTCCCTGGCTTCTCTGATGAGCTGGGTCAACACTCCTGTGTGCTCTCGACACTCCAGATAAGCCTCCCTTTTGCACAGAGGTGTCGATGTAGCCATCGTTGGAGAGGACGTTGGTCAGCCACATCGCTACTGTGCTGAAGAAAATCTTTCCTTCAACGCTTAGCAGGGAGATGATCCTGAACTGGTCGATTCTCTTGGAATTTTCTTCCTTTGGGATCCAGATTCCTTCAGCAAATCACCACTGCTGCACCACTTTCCCTCTCCTCCAGATGACTCAGGATCTTCCACAGCCGTTTTAGTAACAAGGGGCAGTTCTTGTAGACCTTGTAGGGGGCTTTGCTCAGGCCAGGGGCTGAGCCAGATCTTGCTCTCTTCACAACGTCCTGGGCCTCTTTCAGGAGTGGCTCTCTACTGTCAAACTCCTTGATGGGTGGAGGTGGTTTTATCAGGATGTTGCACTGGCCCAGTTCCTGCTGCCTGACGGGGTCACTGTAGGTGGTCTGCATGTGCCGGTCGATCTCTTCCTTAGAGCAAGCCAGACTCTCACTGCGCTTCTGCCTTAGCAGTTGTTTGGTGAAGCCGAAGGGATTGGCTATGAAGGATGCTCACTTCCTGCCTCGCTCCATCCGGCATCTTCAGTGCCACAGCTCTACAGAGAGTCAGCAGCTTCTTCCTCAGGATGGTTCACAGCTCAGCCAAGGGGGGACATTGCTCCTGACTGGCCTCTTTGTACTGCTTCTTGAGGGACTTCAGCTCCGACTGGATCTTGTGGATCTTTGCTGCTCTTTGGTTCATGGTGAAGGATCTTCTTGCAGGCTTCTTCTCCACTGCTCCAAACCTTTCCACAGCAAGGCTGACGATGATTGTCGTCATCGTCTGCAGCCTTCGATCCACGAATCCCTTCGCTGTTCTCGCACCTTGTCGGCATCCTTGTCGAACTGATGCCATACTGCCATCTTGCAGGCCTGTGACCATTTGACTCAAACCTTCTCCGGAGGTCTGTTCTGAGGGACTAGTTGTGCCACTTGGAGGCTTCAGGCTCTATAGGGTGCTTCCGGGCCTGGCTCCTTCTGCGTCTCACCAGGTAAGATACCTGTGCATTGTACCATGCAATGATTCTATTGTACATCTTTAGAATGCAACAATTTCTAAATCATCTTGATCTATGAAGAAAATAATTACATCACTATCCCATTATAGGAATTTATTGAGTTTTGTGCCAATAAATACTTTGGAAATTACCTCTCCTTCTCTCTGCACATCCTATCGGATCATGCTTCAAACTATCCTTTTTGTGTCAGCAAATAGCCGTGAGTTTTGTTAATTTATTTCTGTTTTGATTCACCCAATATTTGTGCCCTTTTGAAACCCCCACCCATGAGAGGTTGCACCAGTCAAGTTGCAGAAGTATTACATATGATGATATAAATGTAAAATGATGTTTTATGCATAAGCCAATTCATATTCAGGATAGTTCTCAGAGCTCCTACGTATTTTACTAGATGTTGATTTGTACTTAAATTTAATTTAAAAATGTGGGGACACATAAATCAAGATGGCAACATTGTGATTTAATTTACATCATAGCAGAAAATAAACTTGGAGATGAGACACAATCATACTTCATTGGTCTTTACAATGCTGGCATTTGACCAATTTCTTGACTCTACCAACCATCCCTGATCTTCAAATAGTTTGCCAATTATTTCCTGCATTCACAAATGTCACACTTCTCACGCCTCCAGGCACTTGAGACTCTCTCCACACTGGTTCCCTGAGCTATTAGGAGTTACACCTGCATTTAATCTGCTCCCCTATTCTATCACTTGGTATAAATACCTGAGATCATCACCAATTGGGTGCTGACTAATCAGTTCTGCATTTTGTCAGTTCGATAGCAGTTCTGAGTTCTGTCGGTTCAATAGCAGTTCTGAGTTCTGTCGGTTCGATAGCAGTTCTGAGTTCTGTCAGTTCCAGGTCTATATCTTTTGGTTCCATTTGCGTCTGGATTTTTGGTTTTCTTCAGTACTTCTCGGTGAGCCTGGCTTTGGAATCCATTCCATTTCTGAACCTTCTGACAGATTAGTCAGCCTATATGGACTCGGCAGGCAATCCTGGTCAGCTCCACCAGAGTTTGGATGCCCCTAGTTCCAGGACTGAGGAGATATTGGCTCATCTTTACAAGGCTGTTCAACACCAAGGCTCCACTCTCGGTACCCATGAGGTTCGAAAAGACCAACTTACTGGTTGAATAGACTGACTTATGTATACTGTCGAACAGTTAACAACCAGTGTCAACCAGCTCCTGGTACACCTTGCACTGCTGCCAATTCCTCCTGCCTACGCTGATGCTTCTCCGCCTCTGTCCACTTCCATTGGAATCCAACCCATTCTGAAACCAGTTCTTCCCTGGAGAGGTACCATGGTGATCCTTCTACCTGCAGGTCATTGGGGCACCTGTTGATTAGGGCAGACCATTGTGTTTTGTGTTGGGTCTGGGATGAGGGTATAAGGGGGTGGAGGAGTGAGGGGTGAGAGTGGTGTTGTTCAACCTCAAAGGAATTATAGTGACCCTCTCCCATTTTCCCTAACCTCCATAGCAACTCTTTGAGGTGGTGTTTTATGGCCATCACAGGGAGAGTTCCTTTAAGATCTCAAACTCTTCATAGTGATCACGCAGGACTGATGTAACAGTTGTAAGGTTTCCATGTAGCTTCTGATGGGAAGTGCACGGGTCCATCTCTGCATATAATCCTGTTTCAGTGCTGTTTTTTTAATGCATTTTTGCCCAATTAAATAAACATTCACATGCAATTTGTCTGAGCTAAAAGCAACACTTATTTAGCAAACTAAAAGAGTGTGGAATTTAATTTCTAAAAATGTGTTCAATTAACTTCTAACCCAGTTTATCATAGACAATGAGGCTAATTTCTTGCCTCTTCAACTGTAGATTGATTTTATATGTAAATAACACAAATTACTATGAGTTGGAATGATTAACTGACAGAACTTTAGTATTTTTTCCAAAAAATAAACTGTTTGATTTATAAAATACTAAAGTTCTTTCAGTTAATCAACTCGACTTGATATATCTCCATGTTCTCCAGAGATGCTGCCTGATCTGCTCAGTTACCCTAGCACATTGTGTCGTCAATAGTGTGAAATCTGGTCTGAGTGATGGATTGGTCTATATCTACAACTCTCTGAAATTTCATGTGGTCTTGGCCAGAGTTGTTCCCAAACCAAGCTATGATGTAACCCGACAGTATGTTTGTATGATGCATCTGTAGTATTTTATAAGAGTCTTTGGACTCATGCTGAATTTCCTCAATCTCCTCAGGAAGTAGAAGCGTTGATTTGATTTTTTGGCTGTTGCATCAGTGGTTAGTCTATGACAGATCATTGGTAATATTACCACCAAGGAATGTGACGGCACAGTGACGCAATGGTAGAGTTGATGCCTTGCTGCACCAGAGACCCGGATTCAATCTAGACTACGGGTGCTGTCTGTACAGAGTTTGTACATTCTCCCTGTCACCGTGTGGATTTTCTCCGGGTGCTCCAGTTTACTCCAGCTCTCCAAAGATGTACAGTTTTGTAGGTTAATTGGTTTCTGTAATAAAAATTGTAAATTGTCCCTAGTGTGTAGGATAGCGATCACTGGTCTAAGTGAACGGTGGACCAAATGGCCTTTTTCCATGCTGTATCCCTAAAGTTTAAAGGAAAGGAATTTGAAGCTCTCTACCATTTCCACTTCAGTACCATTGATGCTGATTGGGTCATGTACTCCACCATGCTTCGATAACTAACTCCTTTGCCTTGCCGACATTGAGGGAGCGGTTATTGTCTTGACAGCATGTTACTAATTTCTCAAGTTCCTCCCTGTATACTGTCTTATCATTGTTGCTTTCCATGGATTCACTCTCGGGAAGGTCTGTCATGTTAGCTGTTGGTTTAGGTGCACAGGAGACCGATGGAGTGAGCACTGTTCCACTGACCCTCTGTTCAAAGCGGATGTAGAATCCATTGTGTTCACCGGGGTGGGACCCATTGTTGCCAGTGATACTGCCTGCCTTCGCTTTCTAGCCTGTTATAGCATGCAAGCCATGCCACAATCTACAGGTATCCATGCCATTGCCTTGGAACTCCAGATTGGTCCGGAATTCCCTCTCGGCATCCTTCATGGATCTGTGAAGGTAATAGAAAGATATATTTTACAGCTCGGGATGGTTCTCTTGAATGCTGCAGAGTTGGACTTCACCTGGGAGTGGACTTCACGGTTCATCCCTGGCTTTTGGTTGGGGAATACACGTATCGTCTTCTTTGGTACAGAGTCCTCTACAAACTTGATGATGTGGTCTGTGACAGCACTGGCATATTCATCTAGGTTAGTCTTTGAATATGGACCAGTCTACTGACTCAAAACAGTTGTGAAGGATCTCATCTGTTTCCTCAGACCAGCACTGCACAACTTTCTGTACTGTACTTCTAGCTTCAGTTTCTGATAGTAAACTAGGGGTAGAAAAAGCACAGCCAGACGATCAGTTTTACCAATGTTGACCCGGGAATGGAGCGGTATACATTTTTGAGGGTTGTGTAGCAATAGTCAAGGGTGTTTGGGCCTCTGGTTGGGCAGGAGACGGCTGATCGTATTTTAACAGCACGCTCTTGAGGTTGTAGTGTTTGAAGTTGCGGGCTACTGTGAACAAGGCCTGGGGATACTTCATTTTGAGGCTATTGGTGATGGTGTGTAGTTACTAGAGTCCAATCTTGGCATTAACCTGGGGTGGGATGTAGACTGATATTAGGATAGCAGAAGTAAATTCCCATGACAGATAGGTGTGAGACTTCATTATAAGATATTCCAGTTCCTGGGAGCAGGAGCTTGCCAGGACCATCAAGTCTGGGCAGTGTACGGAGTTAATTAGGAACCAGACCCCACTACAACTTACCTTGCCCGAGGATGCCATATGGGTCCATTCTGTGTAGTGAAAACTTCAGGTTGAATATCATAGTCCGGTGAGGCAGGGCTGAGCCATCTATCTTTAAAACAGAGATCACAGCACTCCATCAGTTATCTAAGGTAGGTAAGTTCAGCTTTAAGTTCTTCCAGTTTGTTCTCAATAGCCTATACATTTGCCAACAGTATGCTGGGGAGAGGGGATTTGAATGCACACTGTTTCAGTCTAACCTGCAGTCTTTAGAGATACAGCATAGAAACTGGCCCTTCTGCCCACAGATTCCCTGCTGACCAGCGATCACCTCATACACTACCACCATCTTACACACTGGGGACAATTTGCACTTTACAGAAGCCAATTAACCTAGAAATCTGTACGTCTTTGGAATGTGGGAGGAAACCGGAGCATCTGGAGAAAACTCATGCACTTACAGGGAGACCGTGTAAACTCTGCACAGACAGCGCCCATAGTTCTCACTGTAAGGTAGCGACTCGGCCACTGTGCCGCCCCTCGTCCTGCTCTTCTCCCACATTTCCTGGGAGGATGGCATCCCAGAGTCTGTCAGAAAATGTTGCAAGTGGTGATCGGTAAGAATGCTGTAGAGAACAATGTATATTTCAATTTCTATGTTAAATTACCAGCGGAAATTACTATGGAAATCCCACTCAATCCTTTATTTTAAGAGAGCTTAAGCCTTGGTTTGCTGGATGTGATGATATTATCTGGGAATAGATTAGTTTCTTATGATCAACATCCAAAAAATGCAAGGGAAGTATAGAAGTCACTGGCATTTTACATGGCTTGCGGTGTTATTCAGGGACCATGCAGTTTGATTCAGTGTTTTATAATCCCTGTCAATAAGTTGCTTTCCTTTCCTGTACTTTATGTGGCTTTCTTGCAATTTATTACCCTGTCCACAAGTACTTTACCTTACCCATAATGCCTTCTGATTCCCTAAAGCAACTCGCAGAGCCTAAAAATACCTCCCATTACCATGTTCCATCTCAATACATCATGGTGCCTTGAGGGCTGGTTCACATTCTCATTTTTCCAGCTACTTTTATACATTCAAATAAATATTAATTGCCTCATTTAAATCATGTCCTGTTGTGTAGCTGCTATTTTCTTCCAAACAGAAATTTAACATTAAATCCTGGTTTAAGGAATTTATTTTCACCTCGCAGTCCCAAAGACTAAATCTATCCTTTTCATCTGTTGTCAGAACTTAATCACATCTGGTCCCACACTTCAGAAAGTATCCTTTCAGGTTAAACTTGGAATATCTGCAATCCTGGCTTTCTATTTGACCCATGACATGTTATCCTCGTCTCTGCAATATTACTCCATCAGGATTCTAATTCTTCCAATCTTCATGTGCAGTCCAAATTTATGACTTGAATATTTTATTTATGTAATAATTGTGTTGAGTGGAACGCCTAATAATTATTGAATCCTCGATAACAATTATTTGAACCACGCCATCTCTTGCATCTGATTGCCATACTGATTCTGAAGGCAAGTCCTTCATACAAACCTCCCTTTGAAATACAAGGGCCTGTCCCACTTAGGCAAATTTTTAGGCGACTGCCAGCGACTGTCAAAGTCGTAGCAGATCGCCAAATTTTCTTTTACCCTACAACAATGACCACGACAATGCCGAGTCAGGTCGATACAAGTTACTTTTTTTGTGAAACTAGCACCTGGCTAAGAGATTACACTGTCTTCAGAAACATCGCAAAACTCCCACGCTTACCTGACTGTCAAACTGTCGCCTCCAATCTACCTGTCAAATGTCCTGACAGTAAATAAATTGGTTAAACAAAACTATCTTCTGGTATCAATAGACAATAGACAATAGACAATAGACAATAGGTGCAGGAGTAGGCCATTCAGCCCTTCGAGCCAGCACCGCCATTCAATGCGATCATGGCTGATCACTCTCAATCAGTACCCCGTTCCTGCCTTCTCCCCATACCCCTTCACTCCGGTATCCTTAAGAGCTCTATCCAGCTCTCTCTTGAAAGCATCCGACGAACTGGCCTCTACTGCCTTCTGAGGCAGAGAATTCCACACCTTCACCACTCTCTGACTGAAAAAGTTCTTCCTCATCTCCGTTCTAAATGGCCTACCCCTTATTCTTAAACTGTGGCCCCTTGTTCTGGACTCCCCCAACATTGGGAACATGTTTCCTTCCTCTAAATGTATCCAATCCCCTAATTATCTTATATGTTTCAATAAGATCCCCCCTCATTCTTCTAAATTCCAGTGTATACAAGCCTAATTGCTCCAGCCTTTCAACATACGACAGTCCTGCCATTCCGGGAATTAACCTAGTGAACCTACGCTGCACGCCCTCAATAGCAAGAATATCCTTCCTCAAATTTGGAGACCAAAACTGCACACAGTACTCCAGGTGCGGTCAAAAAATTCCAGTAGATTTGTCAAGCATGATTTCCCCTTTGTAAATCCATGCTGACTCGGAATGATCCTGTTACTGCTATCCAAATGCTCAGCAATTTCGTCTTTTATAATTGACTCCAGCATCTTCCCCACCACTGATGTCAGACTAACTGGTCTATAATTACCCGTTTTCTCTCTCCCTCCTTTCTTAAAAAGTGGGATAACATTTGCTATCCTCCAATCCACAGGAACTGATCCTGAATCTATAGAACCTTCAAATGCCTTTTCTTAATTTAACATTACGTGCTTCTAAATGGATCTGCGACAACCTAGCAAACCTGGGGACAGCATGCGACAGCACCCACAATAAGCTACAATACCTGGCGACAAGCCAGCTCTGCCCCATCAACCTTTTTGGTCACTTCTTCAAAAAATTAATTGGATTTGTGAGACACTACCTCCCATGTACAAAACCATGCTGCCTGTCCCTAATCAGCCCTTGCCCATCCAAATGCCTGTATATCCTATCCCTCAGAATTATCCACTTACAGAGGGGTTCAGGCACAGTCAACTGGGAGAGTTTGAAGTGTAGTAGCTCTGGCACAATGGTGTTAAATGCAGAGCTAAAATCCACAAATAAAATCCTTGCTTAGGTCCCCTGGCGGTCTAGGTACTGGAGGATGAAGTGCAGGCCTAGGTTGACTGCATCATCCACCAATCTATTGGCTCGGTATGCAAACTGCAGAGGGTCCAGCAGGGGGTTTGTGATGTTTTTCAGCTGGGCCAGCACGTCTTTCAAAGGTCTTCATGACTACAGAGGTCATGTACTTTCTACAGAAAGGAGAAATGATGGGTTATGTTCAGGTTGCTGGACTGATTTACAGGAGTGGTGCAAAAATCAATGTTTATGCTTCTGCCATTTCATAAGTTCATAATGAACTTAGCTAGTTACAGTCTACATTACTTTGGCAGGAAAAATAGAAAATAGTGATTATATTTAAACAGTACAAAACTGGAAGATGTTAGTATCTTGATGGTCTGAATGTTTTTATACATAAATCATGGAAGATTAACATTATAGTAGCATTTATTACAAAAGGATCGAGGCAGTGGCAAAAGCATTGAGAATTAAAGGATCTCAGTGCAAGAATGCAGTGTTTTGATGAGACAACACCAAATTACTGTGTGCTTCCTAACTAAAAATTATATATTTGCCTTAGAGATAGTATAAGATAAATTCATTATGGACAGGTGGAAATATCCAGCACAGGCACTTTTTCATTGGCTCCAGTAATCCCAGATGAGTTACCACTATTCTTTCAAATTAGAGAAATAACTTTCAAACCATAACCATCAGTTCTTTGCAATCTGACAATATCTCCATCACTCTGGGTCACTTGCCATTACATTTACCACACTGCCTTTATAAGGTGTCCTTTCATTTAATGTACACCACATTGAGTTCATCTACTTTTTTCTTGCTTTTTTTTTGGTCAAGCAAAACCTGAATTTTAACACTGCACAGAATGGGCCAGGTTAACTCAAGTTTCTCTATGTTTTTAATGATTTTAGCATGTCAATTGGTTCTGGTTGTTGAACACAAACTGAAGTCTGACAAGTCTCTAATTTCGACTCTCATCCCTGCCTAGGTATTGAAGAGCAGAATGATATTTACAACACTCTGCTAAATTCATGTTCTGCCTGCAAGTGGCATATTTAATATGAACAACCAAACAAGCATAAGTCTTTGGAGTTTTGAACAATGAGTAAAATCTTTGTTAATGGAAGAAGGGTAATAACCAAGATTGAGTGGTATTTCTGCTTAATAAGCAATTCACGCAAGCATGTGTTCTACCTGATCTTTAATTTATCCTTGCCGAAAAGGTTTATTGCAAAATCAAAGCAATTAAAATGCAAATGATACAAAGAAATATTCTATCTTTACAGAAAACTATGACAAAACTTTAATAGATGTGTTCGCAATACCATGGAAACAGTTTTTTAGGGCAATAACTGGTGTTAATTGTTTGGGGTTGTGGGTGGAAATTTTAACACCACAGAGCACAGGGGCTTGATATGCATGAATGGTTAAAAGCAGAGGAAATTGGCTGCCAATTAGCTGAGTTTCTGTTAAAATCAAGCAAGTTAGACCCCATGCTTGTAACTGCTCAAGAGATGCAGTTTTATAATTAACACTTGTGAATCATTTAATATTTCAAGTCTTTTTGACATTTAATTTTGAATCCAAGATTTCTTAACCCTCCAGAAAATCCCCAGTGCAGGCCAGGCAGGTTAATGGGTGCAGTCAATGGGTGAATTAATCGCATAGAAACATGCCGAATAAACATTCAGTTCTAGATGGATAATTTCTTGCCTATTTTAGGGAGAAAATATGCTCATAGAATATTTGCTGGGAAATGACTTTGTACTTTGGAGATCATTTATGTACTTTGGAGTTCTGATCTACATTCACAAGAGCAAAGAGGTCCTTCTACAGTTGTACCGGGCCCTGGTGAGACCGCACCTGGAGTACTGTGTGCAGTTTTGGTCTCCAAATTTGAGGAAGGATATTCTTGCTATGGAGGGCGTGCAGCGTAGGTTCACTAGATTAATTCCCGGAATGGCGGGACTGTCGTATGTTGAAAGGCTGGAGCGATTGGGCTTGTATACACTGGAATTTAGAAGGATGAGGGGGGATCTTATTGAAACATATAAGATAATTAGGGGATTGGACACATTAGAGGCAGATAACATGTTCCCAATGTTGGGGGAGTCCAGAACAAGGGGCCACAGTTTGAGAATAAGGGGTAGGCCATTTAGAACGGAGATGAGGAAGAACTTTTTCAGTCAGAGGGTGGTGAAGGTGTGGAATTCTCTGCCTCAGAAGGCAGTGGAGGCCAGTTCGTTGGATGCTTTCAAGAGAGAGCTGGATAGAGCTCTTAAGGATAGCGGAGTGAGGGGGTATGGGGAGAAGGCAGGAACGGGGTACTGATTGATAGTGATCAGCCATGATCGCATTGAATGGCGGTGCTGGCTCGAAGGGCTGAATGGCCTACTCCTGCACCTATTGTCTATTGTCTATTGTCTATTATCATGGTTGACCATGCAGCCTGGGACAAGGCCCCGGGGGGGGGTAAAATATACAGACAGAAGCAAGATTCTGCTGGCCACAGTTCAATAGCACGACATCAATGTGTGGAGAGGTATAGCTCAAAGAAAGCACTAACTGTGTGGAAAGATGAAGAGACAGAGACATGATTCTCTTCAAGTCTTTGAAATACTGGCAGGTCAAAAGGTTGAGGATGCATGTTATGTGGCAATTGGTATAAAAGGCCTTCTAGAGGAATATTTGGTGTCTGTTGGACCTAATGATCATGTCTTAACAGTGTCTACCAAAATCACATAGGATCCTGCCAAAGTTTTGAATGTTACATAACTGAGAGCTTGTGCTCAGCATGCCACTAATATATAAAGTTTGATTGCAAGAATCGGCAAATAAGTGAATATATCCTGTGATTATATTAGTTGGACACAGGCACAGGGAACTGCAGATGCTGGATAATTTTAAAAATAGACACAAAGTGCTGGAGTAACTCAGCAGGTCAGGCAGCATCTCTGGAGAATAGACAATAGGTGCAGAAGAAGGCCATTCGGCCCTTCGAGCCAGCACCAACATTCAATGTGATCATGGCTGATCATTCTCAATCAGTACCCAGTTCATGCCTTCTCCCCATACCCTCTGACTCCACTATCCTTAAAAGCTCTATCTAGTTCTCTCTTGAAAGCATTCAGAGAATTGGCCTCCACTGCCTTCTGAGGCAGAGAATTCCACAGATTTACAACTCTCTGACTGAAAAGGTTTTTCCTCATCTCCGTTCTAAATGGACTACCCCTTATTCTTAAACTGTGGCCCCTAGTTCTGGACTCCCCAACATTGGGAACATGTTTCCTGCCTCTAACTTGTCCAACCCCTTAATAATCTTGTATGTTTCGATAAGATCCCCTCTCATCCTTCTAAATTCCAGTGTATGCAAGCCTAGTCGCTCCAGTCTTTCAACATATGACAGTCCTGCCATTCCGGGAATTAACCTAGTAAATCTACGCTGCACGCCCTCAATAGCAAGAATATCCTTCCTCAAATTTGGAGACCAAAACTGCACACAGTACTCCATGTGTGGTCTCACTAGGGCCCTGTACAACTGCAGAAGGACCTCGTTGCTCCTATACTCAACTCCTCTTGTTATGAAGGCCAACATTCCATTGGCCTTCTTCACTGCCTGCTGTACCTGCATGCTTCCTTTCAGTGACTGATGCACTAGGACACCCAGAGCTCGTTGTACGTCCCGTTTTCCTAACTTGACACCATTCAGATAATAATCTGCCTTACTATTCTTACCACCAAAGTGGATAACCTCACACTTATCCACATTAAATTGCACCTGCCATGCATCCGCCCACTCACACAACCTGTCCATGTCACCCTGCAACCTCATAGCAGCTTCCTCTCAGTTCACACTGCCACCCAGCTTTGTATCATCTGCAAATTTGCTAATGGTACTTTTAATCCCTTCATCCAAGTCATTAATATATATTGTAAATAGCTGCGGTCCCAGCACCGAGCCTTGCGGTACCCCATTAGTCACTGCCTGCCATTCTGAAAGGGACCCATTTATCCCCACTCTTTGCTTTCTGTCTGTCAACCAATTTTCTATCCATGTCAGTACCCTACCCCCAATACCATGTGCTCTAATTTTGCCCACTAATCTCCTATGTGGGACCTTGTCGAAGGCTTTCTGAAAGTCAAGGTACACTACATCCACCGGCTCTCCCCTGTCAATTTTCCTAGTTACATCCTCAAAAAATTCCAGAAGATTAGTCGAGCATGATTTCCACTTCGTAAATCCATGCTGACTCAGAACGATCCTGTTAGTGCTATCCAAATACTCTGTAATTTTGTTTTTTATAATTGACTCCAGCATGTTCCCCACTACTGATGTCAGACTAACTGGTCTATAATTTCCCATTTTCTCTCTCCCTCCTTACTTAAAAAGTGAGATAACATTAGCTACCTTCCAATCCACAGGAACTGATCCTGAATCTATAGAACATTGGAAAATGATCAATGCGTCCACGATTTCTAGAGCCATCTCCTTAAGTACCCTGGGATGCAGACCATCAGGCCCTGGGGATTTATCAGCCTTCAGTCCCATCAGTCTACCCAACACCATTTCCTGCCTAATGTGAATTTCCTTCAGTTCCTCCGTCACCCTAGGATCTCTGGCCACTAGAACATCTGGGAGATTGCTTGTATCTTCCTTAGTGAAGACAGATCCAAAGTACCGGTTCAACTCGTCTGCCATTTCCTTGTTCCCCATAATAAATTCCCCTGCTTCTGTCTTCAAGGGACCCACATTTGCCTTGACTATTTTTTTCCTCTTCACATACCTAAAAAAGCTTTTACTATCCTCCTTTATATTATTGGCTAGTTTACCCTCGTACCTCATCCTTTCTCCCTTTGCCTTTTTAGTTATCTTCTGTTGCTCTTTAAAAGAGTCCCAATCCTCTGGCTTCCCACTCTTATTTGCTATGTTATACTTCTTCTCTTTTATTTTTATGCTGTCCTTGACTTCCCTTGTCAGCCACGGGTGCCTCTTACTCCCCTTAGAATCTTTCCTCCTCTTTGGGATAAATTGATCCTGCAACTTCTACATTATTCCCTGGAATACCTGCCATTGCTGTTCCACCATCTTCCCTGCTAGGGCCTCCTTCTAGTCAAATCTGGCCAGCTCCTGCCTCATGCCTCTGTAATCCCCTTTGCTATACTGTAATACTGACACTTCCGATTTTCCCTTCTCCCTCTCAATTTGTAGCGTAAAACATCATATTATGATCACTGCCTCCTAATGGCTCTTTTACCTTGAGTTCCCTTATCAGATCAGGTTCATTACACAACACTAAATTCAGAATTGCCTTCTCCCTGGTCGGCTCCAGTACAAGCTGTTCTAAGAATCCATCTTGGAGGCACTCCACAAAATCCCTTTCCTGGGGTCCAGTATTTACCTGATTTTCCCAGTCTACCTGCATGTTGAAATCTCCCATAAACACTGTAGCATTACATTTGTGACATGCCAATTTTAGCTCTTGATTCAACTTGCACCCTATGTCGAGGCTACTGCTTGGGGGCCTGTAGATATCTCCCATTATGGTCTTTTTACCCTTACAATTCCTCATTTCTATCCATACTGATTCTACATGCATAGTTGATGTTTCAAGTTGGCACCCTTCTTCAGAATCCCTGTACTTAGTTTGAATGAGTGTGTTATCTGCTTTTGTGGCTTGAGCTATCATTGCTTTTGCCCACGGCAAAAGTATTCCTCAGCTGCAAAGTTTTCACTCGATCTGTATCTGGAGGGCAAACCACAAAGATTTTTCTGCAGGTCGGCACAGATTTCTTTGAAAGTTTCTATGAAGCATTTGTTCTGCAGCTGGACAAATTTGCAACCTTTTTTAACCCGAGGCTGTTCATACAGCCTTTGATTGAGCCTCAGAAAACAAAACTACACAGCACAAGCAGCAGGCACAAGAGTTTGCTGGCCAGAGCAGGACACCATTGAGTGGAGCAACAGACGGGATCCAGGAAGGAACATAAAGGAGTTTCTGTTGGAAGGCAAAGGCTACTCACTTCAAACATGGCTGGAAAGATGTGTCAGAAATGCAAATAAAATTTGAATGGTGCTGCAGTCAACTATCAGCAGCTATATGATTGAACAAGTCATTGGCAAACAGAACACAGCACGTGAACAGTCCCTTAATCATAATGTCTGTGTCAAACATGATGTAAAAATAAAGTCATCTCATCAGCCAGCATGTGATCCATATCCCTGCTTTCTCTGCATATCCATATGCCCATCTCAAAGGCCTGCTAAATGCCATTATCGAATATGGTTCCATCTCAATCATTGGCAGCGAGTTCCATGCACCCACCTGGGTGCCTGGACTCAAAATAATGGAGTCCAGAAGTATGTGTCATGAATATTATTTTATAAGTCGCTCATGGGGAACTTCTTCACTCAGAAAGTGATGGCAAGTGGAACTTATTATTACATAAATAATTGACGTGAACGGTACAGATATATACTTAGCTCAGTAGGGAAGTGTATACCAGAGTAAAGATCCAACAATATGTTGTTATGATTTAAATTGAAGAAATATTTTTTTCAGTCACAAATATTGCTGTTTATCTGCTTGGCCATGTAAACCATTTTTGTGTGGTAAATTTTAATATCGGAAATAAAATTAATTTGATGTGGTAGAAAAAAATTGGCCCAGACCCTGGCCAGACGATGAGCCACACACATGACTGAATGGAAGCCATAAGCACATTGCCTATAAGCAGAACGAGAAAACATTTTCTTTCAAACTTTCAAGTTGTATACTTAACAACTGAATTACTCAAGAAATGGATTTTAAACACTGTTGCCTAGAAATTCATTAGCTCTGTTTTAGAGCATTAAAATATCATGGTGCGATACAATTGCGACGATCAGGGGCGCTAGAAAAATATAATTTTTGGAATTCTCTGCCTCAGAAGGCCAATTCTCTGAATGCATTCAAGAGAGAGCTGGACAGAGCTCTTAAGGATAGCGGAGTCAGGGAGTATGGGGAGAAGGCAGGAACGGGGTACTAATTGAGAATGATCAGCCGTGATCACATTGAATGGTGGTGCTGGCTCGAAGGGCTGAATGGCCTACTCCTGCACCTATTGTCTATTGTCTATTGTCTATTGTCTATTATGATCTTTGGTGAATGCAAAGGTGCAAATGCATTGGACCAAGCAAACACTTTTTTCAGTGAGGCTGCCGATGGGTGCTCTATGAATTTTAAGTAGCTTTCAGAAGTTTGCCATATGTCAATTATACCAGGGTTTCTACAAGATCATCTTGTATGCATTTTATTTAGGTACATCTATCATCGACCATTGCAGAATATTAAGCAAGGCTGCCTCCTTCATGCTGTCCACCTGCCTTTATTCCCCACAACTTCAGCCATCACCTGTCAAGGAGGAGCAGAAGCAGCACCACCAGGAAGGGAAGGAACTAAGGAGCAAAAGGATGTTGAAGAGCAACATATCATAGTGACCCTCACAGTCCTAAACACCACCACAGGTTCTGACACCACAAGAGAATTAAAAAGAGATTAGAGGGGCATAGGGCACAAGGCAGCAATGGGCTACAGTGAGGAAGGAGGGATAAGAATCAAATGTTAAGGCACACCAGAGCAGAAGCCTGTGTGGTGTAGCCAGTTTGTAGCCTGTGTTTATCCACAGAGCTGCAGTGGGAGCGGGGAGTGGAGGAGGTGTGACTAGTGCTTCAAAGCCTCTGTCACCACTCACTCAGTGAATCAGTAAAGTTTTATAATACTTCTAGATCAAGTGGACCCGTTGGGCCCAAACCTCTCCTGCATTGGTGCAGCACCCTGTCCTGCCACCCCTCCCCTCTCTCCTCAACCCCCCCTCTCCCTACTCCCCCGTTCCCCCCTCCCTCCCACCTCCCTCCTCCCCTCCCCTCCCCTCCCCCTCCCCTCCTTTTAAACTTTAAAATGTAAATAACTTAAAAAATATAACACCGATTTCAATAAAACTACTTGCATTATCACTAAAGTGACAATGGTGAGTAAGGTGGGCCTAAAATTGTCGTGCTATCGTGTACCGTTTTGGCTGAAGTTCAGTCACAAACAAGATAACAAACAAGAGTTTTAGTATATAGATTTTATGGTCAATACAACAATTTTCATTTCAACTGTTAAGCCAGAAAGAAGGATATAACTCTCCAGGCATAATGGATATTCCCTCCAGGTCATTTTCCAATGTTCAATAGATTCAGGATCAGTTCATGTGGATTGGAGGGTAGCTAATGTTATCCCACTTTTCAAGAAAGGAGCGAGAGAGAGAAAACGGGGAATTATAGACCAGTTAGCCTGACATCGGTGGTGGGGAAGATGCTGGAGTCAATTATTAAAGAGGTAATAACGGCACATTTGGATTGCGGTAAAAGTATTGGTCCAACTCAGCATGGATTATGAAGCGGAAATCCTGCTTGACTAATCTTCTGTGATTTTTTGAGGATGTGACAAGTAAAATGGATGAAGGAGAGCCAGTGGATGTAGTGTATCTAGACTTTCAGAAAGCCTTTGATAAGGTCCCACACGGGAGATTGATGAGCAAAATTAGAGCACATGGTATTGGGGGTAGGGTATTGACACGGATAGAGAATTGGTTGGCAGACAGGAAGCAAAGATTAGGAATAAACGGGTCCTTTTCAGAATGGCAGGCAGTGGCGAGTGGAGTGCCGCAAGGCTCGGTGCTGGGGCCGCAACTATTTACAATGTATATTAATGATTTGGATGATGGAATTAGAAGTAACACTAGCAAGTTTGCAGATGACACCAAGCTGGGCGGCAGTGTGATTTGTAAAGAGGATGTTCGGAGGTTGCAGGGTGACTTGGACAAGTTGAGTGCGTGGGCAGATGCATTGCAGATGCAATATAATGTATATAAATGTGAGATTATCCACTTTGGCGGCAAAAACAAGGAGGCAGATTATTATCTCAATGGTGTCAGATTAGGTAAAGGGGAAGTGCAACGAGACCTGGGTGTCCTTGTGCACCAGTCACTGAAAGGAAGCATGCAGGTACAGCAGGCAGTGAAGAAAGCTAATGGCATGTTGGCCTTCATAACGAGAGGATTTGAGTATAGGAGTAAAGAGGTCCTTCTGCAGTTTTATAGGGCCCTGGTGAGACCACATCTGGAGTATTATGTGCAGTTTTAGTCTCCTAATTTGAGGAAGGATGTCCTTGCTATTGAGGCAGTGCAGCGTATGTTCACGAGGTTAATCCCCAGGATGGCAGGACTGTCATAGCAGGAAAGATTGGAAAGACTGGGCTTGTATTCACTGGAATTTAGAAGGATGAGAAGGGATCTTATAGAGACGTATAAAATTATAAAAGGACTGGACAAGCTAGATGCAGGAAAAATGTTCCCATTGTTGGGGGAGTCCAGAACCAGGGGCCACAGTCTAAGAATAATGGGGAGGCTATTTTAAACTGAGGTGAGAAGAAACTTTTTCACCAGAGAGTTGTGAATTTGTGGAATTCTCTGCCACAGAAGGAAGTGGAGGTCAATTCACTGGATGAATTTAAAAGAGGGTTAGATAGAGCTCTAGAGGCTAGAGGAATAAAGGGATTTGGGGAGAAGGCCGGCACAGGTTACTGATTGTGGATGATCTGCCATGATCACAATGAATGGCTGTGCTGGCTCGAAGGGCTAAATGGCCTCCTCCTGCACCTACTTTCAATGTTTCTATGTTTCTATGTCTGTCGCTCTGACACCCATTATTTTCTTTCATTAAACTGTTGACATACCTCAGCTGCATAAATATATATTCTGTGACTCCTGCATTGGCAAGTACCTGTGGCGAGTGAAATAATATAAGAAAATAACTGCAGATGCTGGTACAAATCGATTTATTCACAAAATGCTGGAGTAACAGCAGGTCAGGCAGCAGGTCAGGCAGCTCCCTCTTTTCTCCTCTCCCATCAGGCAAGATGTACAGAAGTTTGAAAATGCACACCCCCTGCTTCAGGGATTGTTTCTCCGCAGCTGCTATCAGGCAACTGAATGGTCCTCTCATCAAATAGAGTGTGATCCTGACCCATCGACATCATTGGAAATCTTAGAATTGTCTTTCATCAGACTTTATCTTACACTAAATGTTGTACCCTTTATCTTTATCTGTGCACTGCTGACAGCTTGATTATATTCATGTATAGTCTTTTCTTTGACTGGATCCATTTAGAACTGAGATGAGGAAAAACTTTTTCAGTCCGAGAGTTGTGAATCTGTGGAATTCTCTGCCTCAGAAGGCAGTGGAGGCCAATTCTCTGAATGCATTCAAGAGAGAGCTAGATAGAGCTCTTAAGGATAGGAGGTATGGGGAGAAGGCAGGAACGGATTACTGATTAAGAATGATCAGCCATGATCACATTGAATGGCGGTGCTTGCTCGAAGGGCCAAATGGCCTCCTCCTGCACCTATTGTCTATTGTCTATTGTCTATTGATAGCATGCAAACAAATGCTTCTCACTTTACCTCTATACACGTGACAATAATAAACTGAATTACTTCTGAGCTATAATGCAGCCAATGTTTATGGGAACAGACAGGGAAATGTATGTGAAGCCAAGATCATATTGATCATGATTTTGTTGAATATGGGACTAGGTTTAAGAGGGTACTGTACATGCTCTGCTCCTGCTCCTACCCAATACTTTGACACTGTAACATCTCTTCCTACTTATTTCTTTACCCCTTCATATGTCTGAGTTTTATTGCACAGCAAACAATGCATTATTTCTGCATCTATTTAGAAGAAATGCACTCCTCTCCCTGGCCTTCAAACATGGAGAAGACTGCAGAACCTCACCTTGAGAAGGCTGGGATATTCTCCACAAGGCTTCTGTTGTGCTGTTGTGCTGTGGCTTTCATTGTAGTGACATTCAATGTTAGGAAGATGTACAGGGTACAGAAACGAAAGACGTCATGAACAGGTTAGTGGTGTATAGGAAGGAACTGCGGAACCTCAGTCTGACGAATGGTCTCGACCCGAAACGTCACCCATTCCTTCTCTCCAGAGATGCTGCCTGTCCCTCTCAATTACTCCAGTATTTTGTGTCTGTCCACAGGCTGGTAGTGTCCACTACAGATGTCCAGTAAAGTAGACACCTGGGAAAGGGGTTGCGTGCCAGAGGGTATAGGTTTAGGTAAGAGATATGAAGGTTAGAGGGAGAGCTTCTTTCACTGAGGGTTGTTGGTATCTGAAACACACTGACTGAGGCGAAGGTGGAGAGAGGTACTTTTCAGTTTAGTTTAGTTTAGATTAGTTTATAGATACAGCATGGAAACAGGCCCTTCGGCCTACCGGGTGCGCACCAACCAGCGATCCTCGCACATTAGCACCATCCGACACACACTAGGGTCAATTTACATTTATACCAAGCCAATTAATCTACAAACCTGCATGTCTTTGGAGTGTGGGAGGAAACCAAAGATATCGGAGAAAACCCACACAGGTCAGGGGAAGAACGTACAAACTCCGTACAGACAGCACCCGTAGTTGGGATTGAACCCGGGTCTCCGGTGCTGCAAGCACTGTAAGGCAGCAACTCTACTGTTGTGCCACCATGCCAACGTGCTCTCACATTATTTATGTATTTGGACAGGTATTTGAATTGCCAAGGTTTAGAAAAGGTGGCTGTTGGTAAATGGGACCTGTATCAATAGATATTGATGATCAGCATGGGCACAATGGGCCAAAGGGTCTGTTCATGTGCTATATGGCTCTGTGACTAACACGCCAGGACAAATGATGCTGACCATGTGAAAGTCCCTTAAAATAAACACTTGTGTATTTGACCAGGTAGAAGCATAGAGATTTCTGGCTTCTTCATGGCACCCAGATAATCAATTGAATTCAATTAATGGCAGACTGCATGTTGGAGAATTAATTGATGCAGACGGTACCACATTCTTCACATTGTATGATGTTGCTTTTTATTGGGAACAGAGCATCATGGACCTCTCTAGTGAGCAACAAGCTCTGAGAAATGGTATTTATCTGCTGCAACCTCTTGGAATGATTCTGAGGCTCGGAAGTCGAGTGGTCACAGTCACCTTGACCTATATGGTTAGAGCAGTACTGGTAATGTGCTTGGTTGGAGTCCTCCTACAGAAATTCACATATCTGAGTAATGACCATCTGGTAAATCTGTGCCCAGGAAGACATTGCCCTTCAGAGATGTCGTGATGCAATTGTATATCTGTGTATAGTCATCAGTGATAAGGTCAGCAGATGTCTATGTGTCACGTTCGTCCAGATCCTTGACTTTTTATCAGTCACCTGTGACATTCTGGATAGAAGTACACACACAATAAGCACTGCCAGCACTGCGGTGCACAAGATGAATATTAACCATTTTTTAAGCTGAGATCATAGTAATAGTGCAAAATGACTAACATTTCAAAGTAGTGGAAATAGCATCTTGAATCTTTTGAAGCGAACTGTTAAAGTTTCTTCATATTGGGTAAATGGGGCAAATTATTATTCTAATGGACTGCGCTAATGGAGATCAGTTTTTAATTGTGACTACCAGACATCTGTTAGCTGGACCAGGAGATCATGATGCAGTTTTGCAGGTTAGGCTGCATTTGGAGAATTGCATACAGATCTGGTTGCCCAATTACAGGAAGAATGTGATGGCTTTGGAGAGAGTGCAGGAGACATTTACCAGAATGCTACCTGGATTCGGGGGCATTAGCTGCAACAAGAGATTGACCAGACTTGGATTATTTTCTCTGGAGCACTGGGTGTTGAGGTGAGACCTTGCACAGCATATCTGACGTTATGAGAGGCATAGATAGGGTCAGAATCTTGCTCGCAGGGTGGAAATGTCAAAACTAGAGGACATAACTTTAAGGTGAGAGAGGCAAAATTTAAGCAGTTGTGCAGGATAAGCCTTTTACACAGAGGGTGGTGGTTATCTGGAATATTGTCAGAAACACTGGTAGAAGCAGAGACGGTAGTGGTGTTTAAGAGCCTTTCATCTAGGCACATGAATATGCAGAGAATTGAGAGATATGGATCAAGTATAGGCAGATGATATTAGTATATTTTGGCATTATGTTCATCAGTAATCATTGTGGGTTGAAGGGCCTGTTCCTGTGTTGTACTGCTCTGTGTTCTGTTCCAAATAATGTTTGCATCACCGGTAAATCATTTTGCATGATAACAGACTTTATTACTTCTGAAAATAATTTGGACTTTATCAAATTTCCCAATTGATGCAATGTGATGTCATTACATTGAGGAATATCATCCACATTATCATCATACTCATGAGGTCAGGGCTATGGTTGAAGTCGGATTACTCGAATATGGGCCAGATGTGGACCCAGAGCTGGGTTGTGCAGTGGAGGCTGAGTGTGAGGCTGAAACTGCGGCTCGGATTGGGATTAATGGGGAGATAAAGTGTGAGGCAGCAATATGCTGCTGTTATTGCCTCTGGATAGACTATTCTCTCCAATTGATATGCATGCTGAAAATGAAGCTGACAAACAGAAACATATGCAGAATTTGTTGTGTTCCTGAAGGAGTGAATGTTGTATGCCATTGCATCTTTGGTATCATCGCCAATAACTTTGGTAGTATCCACATTTGTTTGTTATGTGTGGGAAGCCCATATCCCTACCCGTTGCAAATAATGAGGACTAAGCCCATTATATATTCTAGATATATTTAAATTGATACGTATGCAAATATGTACCTCTTTTGAGGAAATAAACAAATTGCAAAACATTTTAAGAAATATTTCAATTTTGTTTTTTATTGCTTTCTTATTTTTTTGTGTACCAGATGCATTCTGTTCTCTTTTTCACTTTTCTGCAGAGAAGTGAATTGATGACAAAGCAGACCACCATCTAAGAGTTAAAGGAAAACAATACAATAGAAACAATCACTAATCTCTCAGTGATAGGGGAGAAGGAACAGCATTAACATGGATCCAGTTCAACTAAAACAAAATCATGTTTGTATGAAAAAACATTTACATACCTATCAAATATACTGCGAAAGACTGACGGCAACATGCTGCTGTTATCGTCTCTGGATAAATTATTCAATCCAATTTAATTGGGACTTATTTTAAATAATTGATCAGATTGTGCCCAACTGAATCACATCGCTGCCCTTTAAATAGACGTAATTTCATTGCCTGTTGACCTTTGTTGCTCCTCACTTGGTTTTATGTGCTCAAACACAGCAATGTTGTTCCAACTGTATTATAATATATATTTAGTGTATTATTGTTAAGCATCTGCTCATTATGTTCAGGGACTCATCTCTCCATTTTTCTCTTCTCCCTTCCTGCATCTGCTGCCCCATGCTGGGTTCTGTTTCTACAGATTCCAGCTATTCTACAGAACCTCAGGCATCAGCTGAGGAAGCGAGGGCTGGTAACTCATTTGATTGAAGGGGAGGGTTGCAGATGCACACAAACAAATCCAAACCTGTGCCCACCCAAGGTGCACCCTTGCTGGGATATCAAACACTAAAAACAAAGAAATACATTTGAATATAATCTTTTGCACTCCAGGCTGAATTAGCAAGCACCAGAACTCGGGTTAAATCTGGCACTTCAGCAGCTAATTGTGTTTACCAAATGAGCAATTACTGATTCCAAATATAAATGTATGAATTGAAAGATAATGTAACAAACCTATGGTCACATATAGAAACTTTATTTGCCAGTGGCATACATAAGGAATATAAATTCTGAAGCATACCCCAGAAGGCGTGCAGCGTAGGTTCACTAGGTTAATTCCCGGAATGGCGGGACTGTCATATGTTGAAAGACTGGAGCGACTAGGCTGGAATTTACACTGGAATTTAGACGGATGAGAGGGGATGAGAGGGGATGTTATCGAAACATATAAGATTATTAAGGGGTTGGACACGTTAGAGGCAGGAAAAATGTTCCCAATGTTGGGGGAGTCCAGAACCAGGGGCCACAGTTTAAGAAAAAGGGATAGGTCATTTAGAACGGAGATGAGGAAAATCTTTTTCAGTCAGAGAGTTGTAAATCTGTGGAATTCTCTGCCTCAGAAGGAAGTGGAGGCCAATTCTCTGAATGCATTCAAGAGAGAGCTAGATAGAGCTCTTAAGGATAGCAGAGTTAGGGGGTATGGTGAGGAGGGCAGGAAGGGGGTACTGATTGAGAATGATCAGCCATGATCACATTGAATGGTGGTGCTGGCTCGAAGGGCCGAATGGCCTACTCCTGCACCTATTGTCTATTGTCTAAGACAGATTAATAAAGCTGTGAAGATAGAAGGCTTCAGCACTTGCTTTCTTCCTTCTGAATACCATTTAGATATTTTCACAATTCTAAAACCGTTAAAAATCAGGTTAAATGGGAGTAGAGCTATTTTGAACACTTTTTGTGTGTTTAAGAACCAGTTGGGAAATTTCTCTTCTCAGTTTTTAACATTTTCATTCTCCTTAGCACTCTAAAGATGGCCAATACATCAATAAAGGAAATTAGAATGCGAGAATAATCTAAAAAGAAACACAGAAACTAATTTCAAAGATATACAAAAGGGGAAAGATTAGTTTGAGTCAATGTGGTTACCTCCTTATATTCTGAAACCAGAAATGTTTTTGAGGAAAAGAGATAGGCGGAGAAATAAGTGGAATATTATGTGAATATATTATCAGAAAACATACAAACCTGCCTTTTTTTCAAAATTTGGTTTAGTTTAGCTTATTGTCATGTATACCAAGGTACAGTGAAAAGCTGTTTTGTTGCGTGGTATTCAGTCAGTGGAAAGACTATACATGATTACAATCAAGCCGCCCACAGTGTACAGATACAGGATAATGGGAATAATGTTTAGTGCAAGATAAAGTCCAAGAAAGTCTGATTAAAGATAGTCCAAGGGCCTCCAATGAGATACATGGTAGGTCAGGACCGCAGTCTGGTTGGTGATAGGATGGTTTAGTTGCCTGATAACTGCAGGGAAGAAACTGTCCATGAATCTGGAGATATGTGTTTTCACACTTCTGTACCTCTTGCCTGATGGAAGGGGAAGACGAGGGAGTGTTCGGGGTGAGACTATACCTTGATTATGCCGGAGGCTTTGTTGAGGCAGTGTGAAATGTAGATGGAGTTATGGAGTCAAAGTTTACCTTACCACACCAATGTGCAGAAGCAGAAGCATCCACGTCGCGGGGCTGGAAAATAGAAGTGTCCTGAGCTAATTCTGCTACCACCATCGTCTACTGTACAAGTGAGGCTCCCACTGATTGTCGCCGGAAGCTTGCGCCCTTTTCTGGACGAACGATGATAGTGATGCAACATTTGAATGATGGACATGAAAGAAGAAACACACCAACAAAGTCTTCTGTGGACACAATTATTCACTGGTTTACCAGCTCCCTTAGAATCCCTGAGAGCTCTCGAATCCCATATAATCTTTACAGAAGGAACATTGACCTGAAACATTAACTCTGCTTCACTTCTCACAGATCGGCCTGACCTGCTGGATTTTTCCAGCAGCAAAGAACCAACCGTTGGAAGAATTCAGCGAGTTGGGTAGCACCTGTAGACTAATGGGCTGGTCAATATTTTAGGTTGAGACCCAGCTTCAGGACTGATGCAGGGTGTCCACCCAAAATGGTCAACTCTCTCTACAGATGCTGCCTAATGCACTGAGTTCCTTCAGCAGCTTGTATTTTGCTCCAACATTACAGCATCTGCAGTCTTTTATGTCTCTATTTCCAACATATTATGTTTTTATCCATGAGTTGTGTGTTTTGGTGGGGGATTTCTGATTGGAAATGCTCATCATACTTAAACCATTTTTCCTTGGTGCAGTGGAATTTGAGATTCCCTTTAAAATGCTTGAAATTCTATGTTGCTGTTTTTAAAATAATATAATGTACATCTTGAGCAATAAGTTATCTTTGCTAAATCTTTATTCCAATTTCTCATTGTGCACAGACTAAATGTTGAAGTGAAATATATCCTTGCCATTAATGCCATGCAGATTCACAGTGAATCAGTCACCTCCCATTTTTCACTCCATCTGGATGTCTTTTCCTGTCAATTAATTAGCCACAAACTGGGAATGCTGTGTGCGTTTAGTTAGGCAGATGCCCATGCTGCCTGGAAGAACTCTGAGCTCGAGAATTGATATAACACAACCAAAAAGATGGAGACATATTTAAGAGACATAAAAAATATATAAGAAAAGGAACTGAGTTGATAGTTTAGTAACATATTGGAAATGCTTGTGGAAATATGTTGTTGGGCAACGTTAATGGATCTCATGTAACTGCAATATGTGTACGGTTGTTCATCGCAACACCAAACTACCGTCACCATTTCCACTGCCATCCTCTGACCCTCAAATCGTGCCAACACGGAACAGATAGTTCCGATATAAAAACATCAATTTATGGACCGGCCACCAGTTGGCAGTTCCAATATATGAAGGAAGCCACGCTATTTAATTCAATTACATTATATAATATTCCCAGTAATTGAAAGTACCACTGGTCTTTCTCAGCTCCTTTGTTCCCAGCATCTGAATTATGTGCGAAAGAACCATAACATGTGGAAATTAAAATGAGATCTGCAGTATTTCACTTTTTTTTAATGATCTCCAAGAATTACCCATCAATGACTTTTGCCACACACCAGAAATGTGTTAATAGCAGCTACTGAGTTCCATAATTGTAAAAATGAAACTGGAATAAAACTCCACGTCAATTATTTCTGTGATAAATATAAAGATGAACTGATTGTACAGTTATGATGAAATGCCAACAAATGGGTTTTTGAATTATTTTTGTTCTGTGAATCTCAGAAATAATTACAGGGTTACAGAAAGTGGTCCTGGTTCAAAGTATTAAGCCACCTCAACCAGGATCTATCAAATTCTCACTAAGAAGTAAATTTCAAAGAGCCATTTATTTCCTTATTAAATATAATCCAGAATCTAAATCATTTGGAATATAAAAAGTTAAGGGATGAATTTAATGGGAAGTTAAAGTGAATGCATAACTTTGCAGTTACTTATCTGTTCTGCTTTTCTGGGGATTGGAATATTAATTTGGTCCCTTGAGCAGGTCAGGGAGGCAGATTTCGGTTAGATGTCTCCAGGCTGACAGGAAACTACCCTGGAGCATGCACAGAGAAGCATTTATAGCCTTGCTGTCAGGCCAACATACATACAAGAAGAAGCAGGTTAATGATTCAATTATACTTTATTGTCACATGTACCTAGGTACAGTGAAATGCTTTGTTTTGCATACAGCCAGGTGAAAATCATGTAGCAGATCATCAGAATGGGAAAGGAGACGTAAAAAAGTGTTATGCTGCATGGATGGTGGGGAAGAGGATGTCCCTGATATGGTAAACTGAAATGACCTTGGAGATAAACTGTTAGCAAGGTTACATGTCCTGCTGAGAGCCCGCCATGATCTGTCTCTGCCCCTCAGGGTCATCTGGCACAACTGACCCCTGCATGAACCTTTTTTTGCACTTTACCTTGTTCCCCCTTTTTCTTTTTCCTTCCCCCCTCCCCCCCCCCATTCTTGTTGTTTACATGTTCGCCGTGATTTATTTAAATATTTGATTTGATAGCATCGATATGGAAGCGACAATCAAAATCTCGTTGTACTTGTACAATGACAATAAAGGATATTGTATTGTATTGTATTGCATGAATGAATGGGAGCAGTTAGGGAATGAAGAGCTCCCATGCATCTGCTTTCACCTCTTCTGGGACAGAACAAGGATATAGTTTCACTGGCCCTTGTCTTCAACTCTACCAGCCTATGCATCCAACATATCTTTCTTTACAATTTCTTTCAATCTTCAGAGATACTATCAACAAAAACAACCCTTCTCTGATTGAAATCTGATAGAATGGTGCCAGAGCAACAATCTTTTTCAAAGTTAGCGAGAACAAGGAACTGATTGTTAATTTTTGATAGGGAAATCTGAGGAACTATTTTCTATGTTTCTATGTTTCTATGAACTACAAACCTGTCTTCATTGACAGGTTGTCAGTGGAGAGTCAACAAATTCAAGTTCCTGGGCATGTATATTGTAAGCATAAAGGAAGCCCATCAACACTTCAACTTCTTCAGAAGATTAAGAAGATTCAGTATGTTGATGGATACTCTTGTGAACCTCTGCAGGAGTTCGGTCGAGGTCAACTGGTTGTATCGTGACCTGGTTCGGCAACTCAAACACCTACAATTGAAAGAGATTACAGAAAGTGGCAGGCGCTGCCTGGTCATCACAGGGATTGATCTCCCCTCTATCGAAGGAATCTATAAGAGGCACTGCCTCAAAAAGGCAGCTGATATTATTAAACACTCATATCACCTGGGCCATGCACACATTTTACTCTTACTACCAACTAGGAGTCTGAAAACCGTAACCACCAGGTTCAAGAATAGCTACCTCCTAACAACTATCAAGGTCTTGAACACTGCACAAGATTCACTTCAACTATCTGACTTCTCTAACTGATCTCATTCACTCATTGGCCAGGTAACTTTGTTCACAGCTTATCCCCGCGATGCCTTCATTACATCCAATTAGAGATATCCCATCTCCCTACAGTTTAATAAGGTTCCTTTGTCTCCTCCCCAGTCTGACAATCGGTATTTGACCTGAAATGTTAATTCCTATTTTCTGTGACCTTAATGTTTAAACAACTAATGAACTTTGATGATCATAAACCATGCATGTATAACATTACTTCTTGGATTACTGTACGAGAGTATGCTGAAACCTTGGACTTAGTATCTATTTCAAAGTCTTAAATTAAATTTGGTCTTGTCTATTTGGTCATTGGTTTCCTTGTCGTCTGGTCAGATCATTGGTTTGGTTTGAATTTTGCCTTTAGTATAAATGTAGAATCATTGTGAATACAGAATCCATTGACCACTGGCAAAATAGAGAGAGACAAAAGTGTTTTGTTGTCATATGCCCCAGATAGAACAATGAAATTCTTACTTTCTGAAGCACAACAGAATATGTAAACATAGTACACTGTAAACAATATAATGAACGAGAGAAAAAAAAGTTCAGTGTGTATTTACACACACACACACACTCACAAGTACACACACATACAGATATCTATATACTACTAAAACTCAGATGTCCAACATTCCGTATGTATATACGGAAGATTCCGTATGTTTGTACGGAAGATTCCGAAGATTTCTGTCCATAACTTACAAACCCTACTCCTCCCAGACGGTACACCAAAGCGCTACGATTTTTGTACCGCCATATTCACCATTAACATGGGCAACTATTGTAAGTACTTTCGTTCAAATTGAAGCTACCTTTTTAAAGCTAGAGAGATATTAAAGTTAAAATTTCTCATTTCTAACCCTTTTCTTGAAGGGGCTTCAGCGCGTGATGTCACAATGGCACCCGTGCACCAATGAGAGATCAGCTCGGTTTTAAATTTACATAATTTTTTTTCTGACCTTTTTTTTCAAGGTCTTCAGCTTGTGACGTCACAATGCTTGTGTGAGATGGTTTGCAACATTGTTGCGAAAAGCAACTGCCAGTTTTTTAAAGTTGTGCGAGTCACTTAACATACACAGATCAGCATGGGGCCCCTATTCCCTCCCTCCCCCCCCTTCCCCCCTCAACCCCTTCCTCCCCACTCCTTCCCACCTCCATCCCCACTCCCTCCCCCCCTCCTCCCCAACTCCCTCCCCACCTCCCTCACCCCTCCTCCCCTAACTCCCCCCCCTCCCTCCTTCCCTCCATCCCTCCCCCCCTCCCTCCACCCTTCCATCCCTCTCCCCCTCCCCCCTCCTTCCACCCTCCCTCCCCCCCTTCTGGTTACAAAGGAAACCCTACGGGGACGGGCCCAACGGGGAAAGAGGGGTACTGGGAAAAGGGGAGGTCCCCCTCCCTCCCCTTACCCCCTCCCCCTCCCCCCTAACCCTCTCCCTCCCCCTTCCCCCCTCCCCTCCCCCGCTCCCCTTCTCCCTCCACACCTCCCTCCCTCCCTCCCTCCCCTCCTCCCGGTTACAATGGAAACCCTACGAGGACGGGCCCAACGGGGAAAGAGGGGTACTGGGAAAAGGGGAGGTCCCCCTCCCTCCCCCCTTCCCCCATCCCATCCCCCCTCCCTCCCCTCTCCCTCCCCCTTCCCCCCGTTCCCCCCTCCCCTTCCCCCTCCCTCCCCTCCTCCCTCCACACCTCTCTCCTCCCTCCCTCCCCTTCCCTCCCTCCCATCCTCCCAATGCTTGTTTGAGATGGGTGCTACATTGTTTCGAAAAGCACCACTAACAGATCGCAGTGAGAAGCACTAAATGACCGTGGTCGTGAGAAGCACTAAATGACCGCGAATGTAGCAAAAACAGCACTTTAAACCACTTTAAACCACTGTTTTCAAGTAGTCTTTTTTATTGCAACTCACTTAACATACACAGATCAACATGGGGCCTCTATGCTCGTGGGCCACCGGGGCAAGTGTTGCGAAACAGCACTTGGAGTGTGTCTGGGGGAGAGAGAGAATGGGGGGGGGTCTGAGAATGGGGACTGGGGAGGGGGACAACAGGGGTCGTTGCGGAGGGGGCTTGGTGGTGGGGGAAAGAGGGGTACTGGGAAAATGGGATGTCCCCCTTCACCCCTCAACCCCTTCCTTCCCACCTCCATCCCCACTCCCTCCCCCCCTCCTCCCCCTCCCTCCCCAACTCCCTCCCCCTCCCTCCCCACCTCCCTCAAACCTCCCCCCTAACTCCCCCCCTCCCTCCTTCCCTCCATCCCTCCCTCCCCCAATCAATCCACCCTTCCATCCCTCTCCCCCTCCCCCCTCCTTCCATCCTCCCTCCCCCCTCCCGGTTACAATAGAAACCCTACGGGGACGGGCCCAACGGGGAAAGAGGGGTACTGGGAAAAGGGGAGGTCCCCCTCCCTCCCCTCCCCCCTACCCCCTCCCCCCTTCCCCCTCCCCTTCCCCCCTCCCCTCCCCCCCTCCCTCCCCCTCCCCTCCTCCCTCCACACCTCCCTCCCCCCCTCCCGGTTACAATGGAAACCCTATGAGGACGGGCCCAACGGGGAAAGAGGGGTACTGGGAAAAGGGGAGGTCCCCCTTCCCCCCTCAACACCTTCATCCCCCCTCCTTCCCACCTCCATCCCCACTCCCTCCCCCCCTCCTCCCCCTCCCTCCCCAACTCCCTCCCCCCTCCCCCCTAACTCCCCCCTCCCTCCATCCCTCCCTCCCCAATCCCTCCCCCCCTCCCTCCACCCTTCCATCCCTCTCCCCCCTCCTTCCACCCTCCCTCCCCCCTCCCGGTTACAATTGAAACCCTACGAGGACGGGCCCAACGGGGAAAGAGGAGTACTGGGAAAAGGGGAGGTCCCCCTCCCTCCCCCCTTCCCCCATCCCATCCCCCCTCCCTCCCCTCTCCCTCTCCCTCCCCCTTCCCCCCTTCCCCCCTCCCCTTCCCCCCCTCCCCCCTCCCTCCCCTCCCTTCCTCCCTCCACACCTCCCTCCTCCCTCCCTCCCCCTTCCCGCCCTCCCCTCCTCCCGGTTACAATGGAAACCCTACGAGGACGGGCCCAACGGGGAAAGAGGGGTACTGGGAAAAGGGGAGGTCCCCCTCCCTCCCTCCCCCCTACCCACCTCCCTCCCCTCTCCCTCCCCCCCTTCCCTCCTCCCTCCCCCCCTCCCCTCCCCCCTCCCATCCCCCCCTCTCCCCCCTCCCTCCCCCCTCCCTCCCCCCTACCCCCCTCCCTCCCCTCTCCCTCCCCCTCCCCTCCCCCCCTCCCTCCCCTCCTCCCTCCCCCTTCCCTCCCCCAACCCTCCCCCTTTCCTCCCCTCCCGGTTACAATGGAAACCCTACGAGGACGGGCCCAACGGGCCCACTCGGTCTAGTATATATATATAATTCAATTTGTATACATACACACACACTCACAAGTACGCACACACACACACACATATATATATATATGTGTGTATGTGTATGTGTGTGTATATATATTTATATATATATTTATATGTGTGTGTATATATGTGTGTATATATGTGTGTGTGTATATATATATATGTGAGTGTGTGTGTATGTTGTTGTTGTTCGTCCTTCGGGTTCGAAGATGACCATGACTTCACTTTCAGTTGGAGGATTGGTGACTGTGGGTCCGGAAGTGACTGGTGAGGCCAATCCGGGCCCGGAAGGCACGCCCACACGTAGGACACAAGTGGATGGCTGCTGCAGTGGAAGTGGAGGTAGCCCGGGCCTTGCGCACGGTGCATTTCCTCTGGGCCTCGGCAGTGCGTCTGTTCTCTGCTGCACGGGCTCCTGTGGTGAGCTTGCTACGCCAGGTTGGACGGTCCAGAGCAAGAGACTCCCAATTGCTGAGGTTGATGTCCAAGTCTTTGAGGCAGTCCTTAAACCGTTTCTTCTGTCCTCCTACTGAGCGCTTGCCCTGACACAGTTCTCCGTACAGAAGCTGTTTTGGCAGTCGACTCTCGGGCATTCTGACGACATGGCCTGCCCATCTGGCTTGGGCTTTCCGTAGGAGGGTGTGGACGCTGGGGATTCCGGCCTGTTCCAAGACCTGCGTGTCGGGAATTTTGTCCTGCCACCTGATGTGAAGGAGTCTACGTAGGCAGCTCAAGTGAAAGTGGTTGAGCTGTTTGGCATGTCTGCTGTAGACAGTCCAGGTCTCACTGGCATAGAGAAGAGTGGTGCGTACCACTGCACGGTAGACCTTCAGCTTGGTGGTAAGGCTGAGTCCTCTCTGCTCCCAAACATTCCCACGGAGTCGCTCAAAGGCAGCGCTGGCCTTGGCAATCCTGTTGTTGACCTCAGCTTCAATGTTCACCACTCGCGAGAGTGTACTACCCAGATAGGTAAAGCTGTCGACTGCTATCTATACACACACACACATATACATAAATATATATATACTTGTGAGTTTGTGTACACATTGATTTTTTTTCTCTTATTTATTATATTGTTTATATATATATATACATATATATATACGTGTGTGTGTGTGTATAAACACATACATATATACATATACATATATATATATATATGTGTGTGGGTGTGTGTACTTGCGAGTTTGTGTATATATGCACATTGAAAAAAAAATTCTCTTGTTTATTATATTATATATATATATATATAATAGCTTTCCTGTATATATATCATTTATCATTCATGCTATAAAGCATTTATAGCTTTGCGGTATATATATATCCAGAGACACCTACACTCACACACACATACGTACACACAAAAAACAAACAATAGTAGTGTAATAATAATAATAATCATCATCTATTGTAGTTCAGAGCTTATTTGAGGTTGTAGTATTTAATAGCCTGATGGCTGTAGGGAAGAAGCTGTTCCTGAACCTGGATGTCACAGTTTTCAGACTCCTGTACCTTCTTCCCGATGGCAGGGGTGAAATGAGTGTATGGCCAGGGGTGGTGTGGGCCTCTGATGATGATGGCTGCCTTTTTGAGGCAGCAACACCGCTAAATCCCTTCGATGGTGGGGAGCTCAGAGCCGGTGATGGACTGGGCAGTGTTTACAACTTTCAACTATCAATCAAACTAAGGTGTAAATCACACCTCCAGGTCAAAAGTTTATCAATCTTAATGAAGCTATGATCTGAGTGTTCTGTTTCAATTAACTTACTGCAGACTGTGAAAAAGAGTCACTCAGTGTGAGGTGAGTGAATGAGCAATGGATTTCCACATGCGTTGCCCAGCATTGGACTGTGTTCAAAGACGGCAATCAAAATATGACAGCAGAAGGTGACACTCATTTGCGTCATCTAATGATCTAATTTTCTGGTGCTTGCGGTTTATAACTATGACTATTTAAAGGTCTTGTGTAATTCAACTCGTCGGTACTCATATGGTCATCCATTGCTTTTTGGTACTATTAACTTTCTTACAAGAAGATAAGGCATCAAAGCAGGAGTAGACCTCAGGTCTTCCTGAGTCTGTTCTGCCAGCATAAGAAGATCTTGGCTGATCTGATCACTGGCTTCAATCTCACTTCTCTGCATAATCCCTTTAAACTTTGAAATCGTCCAAAAGTCTTACTAAATTTGAATGTTCTTAATTACTGCATCCACATCCCTCAGGCAAAGATGTTTTCCAAAACTCACAAGCCTCTGAAGAAAAATCCTCAACAATTCAGTTTTTAAATGAGTGATCCCCAAAACCAAAAGTAAATACCTTTGCACTAAACTATCCTACCAATACCACAGCATCTATTTGATCAAATGCTTTTAGAAACAAATATGTTTTGACGTGATCACCTCTTGTTCTTCCAAATTTCATGTTGTAGAAGCTCAGACTGCCTAATCTTTCATCTCGGGAATCAAACTAATGAACATTTGATGCCTTATCTCTAAGGCAAGTAAATACTTCATTAAATAATGAGACCGGAGTTTTATGCAGTACTCTGGGTATGGTTTCATCAAAGCCCTTTCTGCTTGGTCCAGGATGTTCCCACTTGGGTATTCCATCCTCTCTGTAATAAAAATCAACATTTTCCATTTGCCCGCCTAATTACAAGCTGTGCCTGAGTGCTAAACTCTTTGCATTTCTTCTGTGTAGGCATGCAGATCTTTCTCAACAAGGGGAATAGTTAGCAAATAAAATATTATTCTGCCTTCCTGTTGTTCCTCCAAAATAGGGTAAAGTTACATTTCTCCAAATTATACTGTTTGCCCTTTCTTAACTCATCCATATCCTTTTACTGTTTCGTTCATATTTATATCATTAGCTGTTGAATACAATATACACCGTACCTCATTACTATAGTTTGAAAACAGCTGAGGCTCCAGCACTGCTCCATGAAACACACTACTAATTACCTTGCAAATCTGAAAATGGCCACTGATTCTTCCTCAATTTCTAACAATTAACTAATCCCCTGTGCATGCTCATATATTATTCACAATTGTGCAAACCTCTATTTTATAACCTTCAATGAAGCATTATATTGAGTGCCTTTTTTTTTCGTGAATCCAAATAAATTACATCACACACCTATTTATCCACACACCTATTTATATCTTCTAAATGGATATAATAAAATTCTCAAATATGATTTCACTGTTAAATCAGTTTCATTCTGCCTAAATGTATTTGATTTTCCTTATGTCTTGCACTATTTCCTAAAAAGGCATTTCTGCATGTTTCCAACTGCTGATGTTAATGGACCACAATGGAACACTATTGACAACTTTGCACTACAATGGACTTGTTTTCTAATTGTGTTTTTGCACCAGAGTTTGGTTTTTTGCACGGTCTTCTTTCTTCTGGAATGCTGTGTGATTTATGTATAATGTATGTATAATTTGGTGTGTTTTCTGTCTATGTGCCTATGATGTTGCAAACAAGATTTTTCACTGTACATGTATCTCGTAAATATGACTATAAACTTGAACTGCCATTTGTTTTTTCCCCATTATTAATTCTCCCGACTCAGCGGAAGTGGCGGTGCTGCCCTGCAGCTGCGGCTCGCCGGCAGTCTGTTTGTCTTTCTTCTTTCTTTGTCTATTTGTTAGTGTTAGATGTATGAAATAGCCTATCTTTAGCTGTGTATATGTGGGGGGTGGTGGGGGGGGGTAGGGGAAACCTTTTAAAAAATCTCTTCCTCTACGGAGATGTGACCCTTTCCGAGTCGTATCTCCGTTTGCGCTAAAAAAAAAAAATTAAACGCGGGGCCTTCCATCGCCCGCGGGGCCTTCCATCGCCCGGTGCGGCTCGGCCGCTGGACTTAACAGTGCCCGGTGCGGCTCGGCCGCGGGGCCCTCCATCGCCCGGTACGGCCGCGGGACGGTTCAGCGCCAGGTGCGGCTCGGCCGCGGGGCCTTCCATCGCCCGGCGCGGCTCGGCCGCGGGACTTTACATCACTGGTGCAGCTCGGCCGCGGGGCCTTCCATCGCCCGGCGCGGCTCGGCTGCGGGAACTAACATCGCCCGGCGCGGCTCGGCCGTGGGACTTTACATCGCTGGTGCGGCTCGGCCGCGGGACTTTACATCGCTGGTGCGGCTCGGCCGCGGGGCCTTTCATCGCCCGGCGCGCCTCGGCCGCTGGACTTAGCTGCGCACGGTACGGCCGCGGGGCCTTCCACCGCCCGGCTCGGCCGCGGGATGTTTCAGCGCCCGGTGCGGCTCGGCCGTGGGGACTTGGGTGTGGGGAAGAGAGCGGAAGTTTTGTTGCCTCCATCACAGTGAGGGGGTGTTTGGAGTCACTGTGATGGATGATTGTATTGGGGTTATGTGTCTCGTGTTTCTTTCTTTTTTTTTTTGTGTGACTGCTGGTAACGTAATTTCGTTCGGTACCTCGGTACCGAATGACAAATAAAGCTCTATATTCTGTATTCTGTATTCTGTATACTTATCGCACCTATATGGATCTCGGAAGGGATGCCAAACAGATTTAACAAATAATTATCAGAGATAAGGAACTATAATTTGATTCAGAGATTAGAGAAGCTAGGATTGTTCTATAAAGAACAAAGATGAAGGTATTGTAGACACAAGAAACTGCAGATGCTGGTTTACAATAAAAGGCACAAGTGGTTGGAGTCCCTCAGCTGGTCAGGCTACATCTCTGGAGAATATGGATAGATGATGTGTTGGAACAGAACCCTTCTTCAGAATGATTGTAGAGGGTGGGAGGGGGAACAGAATGCCGATAGGGAGATGAGGGTCGGACAACGTTGGATAAGTGATAGCTGGCTAGAGATGCGTTTTTTTTTAAAATGTGCAGATGGTTAGACAAAGACCAGAAATGAAAAGACACACAGTGTAAGATAAGGAGATGAGGATAGAAGATGCATAAAATGTGAAGCCAGAGGAAAGATGCTTAGTGGAAGGGGATGTGGGAAAGAGGGAAATGGATGCACACCCAGGTGAGACACAAGGAAGAGGGGGGTGAAAAGGGGGGGGGGGGGTGGGGGGGCAGGGGGAGTGGTGCTTATAGGTTAGTTATCTAAAATTGGAGAATTCAATGTTCATACCATAATGCTGTAAGCTACCCAAGCGGAATATGAGGTGCTGTTCCTCCAGTTTGCATGTGGTCTCACTCTGGCAATGGAGGATAGTTGGTCTTGGTTTATGTATTATCATGGGTACCATGATGCGGTGAAAAGCTTTGTCTTCCATGCTATCCAGGCAAATCATACCATACACAAGTACGTTGAAATCATACATGAGTACATCAGGTGGTGCAAAAAGGGAAAGTGCAAAATTTAGTGTTACAGCTGAAGAGAAAGTGCAGACTAAAAAAAGTGCAGGAACTGCAAAGAGCTAGAATGGGAGATTGGGGGATTGATCATGCAGGTTAGGGAAGCAAAATCTACATTTATTGTATCTACGAATGCACGTACTTCATGAAATAAGATCTATAGGTTCTTATGGGTATAGCTTCCTCCCCCTACAATCCATCTGCAAAAGGGTCAGAACCCTTCTTCAGTTTGAGGGGTCTTGAAACGTCATCTATCCATGGGCTCTAGAGATGCTGTCTCACCTGCTGAGATACTCCAGCACTTTGTGCCTTTTTTTTACGAACTAACATCCGCTGTTCCTTGTTTCTACTAAGAACAAAGAGAGTGTGGCCTTGGATTGTTTCAAAATATTTTGCAGTCAATTAATTACTTTTTGAGTTCTGCTACAGTTACCATCAATTTGTGCATGACAAGATCCTATAAACTGTGGAAAATTAATAGGCATCCATTTTAGTTGCTTTTAGTTCTCATAAGGATATAAGTTGGTGCTCTACCTGCTTAGCAATGAACAATGTTACCAGCTCTTGTGGCCCCTCATGAACAAGGAGATGGGTCTTCAGTTTGTCATGCCACAAAAATAAAATGCCACTATTATGATGCAGTGGCCTTTCAGTATTGCACTGAAGTGTTGGCCTTAATCCAAAAGGTGGGAACACGTGATAATTCTGCCAACTGAGACTCAATAAATGACACATTCTATTCTGTCTTCTTAATCAATGGATTGCCCACTCAAAAGAATCTTCATTATAATAAGGTTATCTGATATTTTCTCTTTGCAAAGGTCAAGTGAATATCAAAACTTCAGAAAATTAAAAATAGAGTATCAGACTTATCTAGTATTTGTTTACTAGACCAAGTTGGGCCCAAACCTCTCCTGCATTGGTGCAGCACCCTCTCCTCCCCACTCCTCTGTTCTCCCCCCCCCACTCTCCTTTCCCCCCCACACCCCCCAGCCCTCTCCCCCCTCCCTGCCTCCTCTCTCCCAACCCCTCCCTCCCCCACCATCCCCTCAACCCCCTTTATCCCCCCTCCTTCCCCCCCTCCCTCCTCCTCCCTCCCCCTCCCTCCACCCCCCCTCTCCCTCCCCTTCCCCACTCCATCCCCCTCAATCCCCCTCAACCCCCCTTATCCCCCCTCCCTCCTCCCCCCCTCCTCCCTCCCTAGGAGATAGATTTAAACTTTAAAATGTGATTAACTTTAAAAATATAACACCGATTTCAATGAAACTTCTTCCATTAGCACCAAAGGGAAGACAGTGAGAAAGGTGGGCCTAAAATTGTTGCTCTATCATGTACCGTTTTGGCTGTAGTTCAGGAACAAACAAACAAACAAGAGTTTTAATATATTGATGTTTCTCAATAGTTGCCTTTTCAGGTTTGTTCAGAGAGATAAAGTTTAGTTAACATCACACAGGTTCAGATTTATCATGAGGGAGCCAAATCTTGTAACAATGAATCACAATCTAAATAATTAATGGAAATCTTTATACATTTTTAATGGAGAAAAATATTAAGATTCTGCAGTTCAAAAAGGAAAATCTTGAAGAAGCACCTTCAACTCTGTTGTCAAATGTTATATTGTTCTCATGTTTTCCATTGGCTTAGTCAATAAATTATGTCATAACCTGGACATTAGTTTTGATGCCAACTGCTGCCATTGTTACGGACAAATTTAGCTGGGTAGATGAATAAAATAATCGCAGAATCAAAATTTAAAATTCTAATTGTCGAGTTGAAATTATTGTACATCACATGTTATTTATATTGTAATGGTAATTATTATTTTAAATGTATATGTTGGTTCACTTGAATGTAATATTTTACCCTCGGCAATCACGATGCATATTATTATCATTATACAGTCATTACTATCATTATACAGTCTATTTCTCTTGAGTTCATGTAGAATAAAGAATTCGGCAGGATGCTCTCTTGTTGTCATGAACAAGTATGACTGATGAACTTGTTAATGCCTATTTGGTAGTTGCACATTGCCACCTCAATTTACAGAGGCATGACCAAGGATTTCAATGAACTTACTAGGAAAGGAATGGGTCTAATCCCTTGCTGAATATTCCTAATTTAAAATTCCCTTAGATCTTTCTGATCTATAGGCCAACATAACTCTGACAACCAGGACACAACACAAGATCTTTGCAAACAAGGGTTGCACAGTGGTGCAATGTAGAGTTGCTGTCTTACAGCACTAGAGACCCAGGTTTGATCCTGACTATGTGTGCTGTTTGTCAGAGTTTGAACATTTTTCCCTGTGATGGTGTGGGTTTTCTCCAGGTGCCTCCAGTTTCCACCACACTCCAAAGACGTACAGGTGTAAGCTTACCCTGAGTGTGTAAGCGAAGGGTGAAATCTGGGGTGAATGAGGGGGAGAAAGAAGAAGGGTGATGAGAATGTGCTGAGAATAAAATGATCTTAGAAGAGGAGTGTGGGATTGCAATTGCTTGATGGTCAGCATGGACTCAGTGAGGAGAAATTTCTTGATTAATTGGCGATGAATCTTTGAAATGTTCTATTCTTGGAGAGGAGTGTGGATGCTTCGTCATTGGCACCATATAAAACTGTGATTGATAGATTTTTGGATTTTAGAGGAATAAAAGTAAATCAATGTAATCCAGGAAAATGGTGTTTGAGATAATTCAATCATGATCAGTTGAAAGGTAGAACAAGCTCGAGGAACCAACTGGTCCACCTCCTGTGCCCTATTCCTTGTATTCTTTTGTTTTTATGTTGAAATGTGCTTTCTGAATGGGTGTGATTTCTCCAGTGGATGC